>NC_081134.1:41145723-41382982 GCF_958295425.1 Solea solea | reverse complement strand
TTAAGATGGAGGCGCACAGGACACATGCACACACATACACACGCGTGCACTGTTCCTACACCAACAAACACACACATGCATGCTGATACTAGCAAATGCACATTATCAGACAAAGGAAAAAAAGCATATTATTGCACACACACACACACACACACACAGTGCCAGGGGCAAGCTTTCAATTACTGCCAGTGCTAAGCAGTCACCTGGGAGAGATGTGCCATGTTTGAGTGGAAAGGCATTTCTACCCAAGCTTTTTTTTTTTTTTAACCTCTTCTTGTCCCAGTTGTAAGACAGATGTGAATGTCAGACACCAATACCTGAAGTGACACCAAACATAACAATAAGTGTTTCCTCGATCAACTGAATTTACGTCAGAGGAAATAATAAAAGAACGCTGGTTTGTGTGAAAGTGAGAGGCAGACTTTGTTGATTTAGCTCATATGTGGTGTAGGCAACATAAAGGAAAACATGAAATTAATTTAAAAATATATATAAAAATCAGCTATTTCAAAGAGGCTTAGAGTTACTGTGTTATTGCCTTCACCTCATCATCCTGGGGAACATTTAAGATTATGATTGGATGATTGTTAATTTTACACTGAATTAAACAATGAAAAAAAATTATAATTTCATAATTAATGACTAATAGTCCAGTCAACTCGTTTCAACTCAACCAAGAAAAAAAAACCAACCAAGGTTGACCAGAGTACTTTACAGATTTAAAGGCACAGCAACCTAAAAGGTATAAAACATAAAATCAATAAAAAGATTATTGAAATTGTGCAATAAACCAAATTAAACCTGAAACGAGCAGAAATGTCCATACGCTCACAAACTGCCGATAAGTTTCTTTACAAAATAATATAATTTCTAATTACTTTATAAAAAAAAGTAAAAAGACACTCCCCCTTCCTCTAGGTCTCAAACATGCGGCCTGTGGGCTACTTTTAATATAAAGTCATAATTATTATTATTGTTTATGTCAGTTTTTTAATTAACAATTTCATTTTGTATCATTGATATGTTTTTTTTTTGGTAAATTTTGAAATTCTATTAAATACCATCACAAATATCATTATTGGTCATTTGAGTTTGCGACCCCTGCTCTAAAGATAATCTAAAACCATCTCTTGTTGTATAAACAAAAATATGTGAATGTCCCTTCAACCTTTCTCCTGTCCAATTGTCCCTTGAAACAGGTCATCTCAACATTGAAAGTGCAAATTGAAAGAAAATTTCCCCAAAAAATGATTGAAAAAGATGGAACCAGTGAGTAAAGATTCACTTAATGTATGTGTTTGAACAAAATATTTTTTTCTATTATCTTTAATCTTCTTGACTGCTTGTTCAATCTAATGAATACTAAAGTAGTGGGTTCGTCATCGTGTTTTGGCCTCAATCAAACCCTTTCAGGGCCAAAGTGTCTCCACCATGCTGGCACTCTAATAACCACAGCAGGCGTCCTATGGGTGCAGAGACATTGACAACTGTGAAGAAGTAAAGACTTCAACAACAACAATAACAACACTGCTCCCTGGTGTATGTGGCAACACGCTGACCTCTTTGGAGAGCCATTCTGCCCTGAGACAGACCAGTCAGTGTGCAAGTGTTGTGTGTTAGGGTATAAGATGGAACCTGACAGGAGTTTAGCGCTGATCACCGCCCTGGAGAGAGATGGCAGCGCTCCTCCTTAGGGGAGACACTGTCACTCCTCTGTGTTCATGTACAGGCGTGTGATTGTTCTCTCTCGCTGAGTTTCTTCAGGCCTGAAATAATACTCTTCACTGTGAGCCCATGCTTTCAATCACATTTGTGTTTTTAATATTAGTTTCCCATTCTTCATGACTTAATTTGTGATTTTCTGTTTTTCTGACCACTTGGACACCTTTTTAGTCGTCATTACAACTTCACAATGTAAAAATACATATTTGATTGAGCATATAGGAAATGTGCCAGGTGAATTATTCCCACTCTGAATGGCATATGATATGATGTAGTGTGAATGCATGTTTGTGCGTATAATGTGTAAAATATCATAAAATTACCCTGAATTTCAGTCAGTCCAGGTATAAATGTGGCGTGTGGCAGAGTTTGATTTGAACTCTTCCTTTGCATGAAAGATCTGGCCAAGATAGAAGCATAAAATTGTGGAGACAGAAATATTACAACAGACTGAGTCAGATTAGGAACAAATACAATGAAATATCCTCCTCCTCTCATTAGAGGACGTGCAGTAAAGGTCAGTGTGTGTGATTTACCTTGTAGAAAGTGGGCTGTTGGCCATGTTGTAGAGATGTCATGTCAGTGAGAAACACCAGAACACATAACTCACCTTGCTTACTTGGTTGTATTTTTAATAGCGCACCAAGAACATATTGAAACAACTTCACAAACGCCACACCAGACACGGGCCGAAAACTGTGGATGGTTATGGACTGTGGCTTTGAGGCACTTCTGCACTGCCTTCATCCCTCTTTTCCTTTCTTCTCCTCCTCTCCTTCCCTCCCTCCTCTCCTCCTCTCCGCTGATGTTGTCCCTGGAGGTGCTCCCTTAATGTCTTTGACTAAACTTCAGCCAGTCTTGACAGTGACAGTGCCCCATAGGAACACAGTTGAGAGGAGACCAATACGATTGTAATGGAGGGTTTGCGGGCAGGGTCCATCACACTGTGTCACCTATAAAAAGCACAACAACCAACTGGCAGGGTGCAAGGCACTTCTGGCTTCAGGGATGGAAAAAAAAAAATCACATAAGCTACTCAACTGTTCCACAGACTTTAAAAAAGAGACACTGTAGAGAAAGGGGACATTTTCAATTTTGTCCTCCTGTTGTGTCACAGTCACCGCTGAACCATTGAAGACAGTGGTGACACATTAGCCGAGGTGGGAGCTTCTCAGACTGAAAGCCTTGTGGAAAGGTGACATTATCTTATTTTTGTGTCATACTGGGGGGGATTTGTGCAAGGATCATTTAATAAAGCGCCTTTATTTACAGTGACTACATACTGTAGCTGTACATGACGTGGATTCAGATCAGTTTGCACCAGAGATGCTTTATTATAAAACATTTATTTGACACAGACTGTGTACAAAATCTGCAAGATTCAATAGAACCCACAGAGTTGAGATTTGCTGCAGAATAAATTAGGATTTTTTAAAGTTCTCTCTTGTTTGACTTATCTGATGTTAGGAGTGAGAGTGTGTGTATGTACATATATACATATGCAATTATTAATTGTGGTATTTACTGCATGTGATTATTTATTTACCTCCTCCTTGATTCAGTATAGAATCAGGGCTGTGGATGATTGTGTGTGGCCTTATGTCAGAAAACAACAAAAAAATCAAAATAAAAAGTTGAAAAATTGCTTATTTATCTTTCCAGCTCTGTTAACACTGTTGGGAAGTAGTTCTCGCACGGTTGAAATGTGAAAAGCAATTTAACTTTTGCTCCTGTCACAGAAAAACACTTTTTTCTTGGTGTTTTGTAAAGTGAAACTGTAAATTTTCGAGCTGCTATGACAGCTCTAAACTTTATGGCCAATAACTGTCAGTGACAACAGACAGATCATTTTCCTCCCCGTAGGCCTATTGTATAAAAAAAACAACAACAACTTAAAACAACAATGTTGTGTATAATTACCCTTAACACAATGCGCCTACTCAATAACGGCCCATATCATTGGCAATGCAATGGTGGATCAGTACAATAACCGTACTAACACTGTGTGAACGTCTCTAATCATGTGTATACATTATCTATGCGTGTGTGTGTGTGTGTGAGAGGCATCATCACATGCTCTCATCCCTGAGGTCAGAGGATGAATGAAGGCTGTACAGAGGAGCATGACAGCTGTGAAAGTCACAAGGGGTGTCCACCAAACTTTCCCCCCCTCTGGGTGTGCGCACATACACTGTGTATGTTTCTGTGAAGGTATTTAGTCGTCATAATGTATGTCCTTGTGTGTCCGCGAGGTTTTACAAAAAAAAAAAAAAGACTGAATCCGTACATGTGTTTCTGTTTGTTTGCCCTCACACACACTGGAATCTATTATAGACCCTATCAGTGGCCCACATCCTGTGTCCCCTCACTGTCTCATCAACAGGATCTTTCATCGTCGGTTCACCCTGCCACCTTCACCCCCCGGGGCAGGAATTGCATGTGTGTCTCACTTCAAAGACGGGTGGTTTTGGATGGGTCAAAGTTTGTCAAATGCTGAGGCGTTTCAGATGGATAGATAGTTCACTCTGTGTGTGTGTGTGTGTGTGTGTGTGTGTGCGCACAAGAATCAGCAGATACAGACATGACTTTGTGTTTTTCTTGTGCAGATGTCGATTTCACGCCGCCCTCGTTTACGGTTGCTTTTCAAAGAGGCCACTGATCAGCTGTGTGTCATGTGCTGTTATAATTTAGTCCGAACAAGACGTTTTTATTTGTTTTGATCTTCTCTCAAGATGAAATGTTAGCAACACTGCAGTGAAAGCAACTGTCGCTTTACTCTTCACTCTGGGTCACTTTTTAACCCTCGTTTCCACGGCTGTGATGCAATTCACCTTGTGTTCCGATGGATTGGAGGGTGTGAATGGAGGCCGCTGGCCCTTCACTTTGACAGGGAGGACTACTGTCTATTGTACTGCACAGAGAGGTTTAATTCACTTCATGAAGCACCGCCAGGGAAAATAAGACACTCTGCAAATTTGTCAATTATCTTGCCTTTAACCTTCCCGCAGTGTGTTTGTCTTCTGCTTATCCATGCCTGTCACTGTTTCACACACCATTTCCCGTCCAGGAAAATATAATACTTCATCACATCCAACAGCAGAATCTAATTCAGTAGGTGATGTGTCATAGAATGTGAAGAAAAGGTATTTTCCTCCACTGCAGCACCACTTCATATGTTTTATTACTGGCATCACATACTGTAGTTAAAAGCTGTAGCAACTGATTTCTGACCACGATGGAAACGGTTTTAACAAGAATATTTAAAGCGAATTATATAAATTATAACAAGATACAGTTAGAGTTACAGTATTTGACAAGTATTTAACCTAGTTTTTCTCATGTTGTATAGTTTTATGATGTGCCATAATTCTGTGTGTGAATGTTAATACCACTCTTATTTTATCTTAATCTAATCTAATCTAAAGGTCACAAACCTGGATTAAATATTCCAACTGTTGAAAAGAGAAAAAAACAAACCAACGAACATTGAATTGATTATTGATTTTGAGCTTTCATAAACACAGCACTAGGATTATAAATTCATGGGCCAGGGGGTGAAAAAATAGTTACATATTAATACAGTATTTTATTTGAATTAAATTGTTTTGTTTTATTTTCTTACTTCTAGATTCTTCTCTCAAATCCCTGTATATCCGACTTTGTCTATATTTGCTGTTATTTTAGTTTAATATATTCCATGTCCAAATTATTTGTTTAACATCTCTTGAATAATCTTTGTTTCTGTGATTCTTATCCTGGTATAGTTCAAATAAATTCTACATTTTGTAATTCTAGTAGTTACCCATTGCTGAACTGAAATTTCCACTTTGCCACTGAGTCGCTATGTTTCAGATCAATTAACTTGCATTAATCCATGCACACACGAGCCACTGATTTGAATTGGTGGAATTCGGATAGAATCAAATCTTTTGTTTAATCGTTAAATAATTAAAGCAGTTATTTTTCTGCACTGTAACCACCAGGCACAACATTCATGTCCTTGTTTATGTTGTCATCCACTCCCCTGTTTTTTTTTTTTTTTTCCCAATTAGGGAAATGAGACACGTCGCAGAGAGCAATTACTCCGCATTTAACTCCAGGTTTAAATAAATTAGTCACCTCAAATTAAAACCAAACCATTATAATAAAAAAAAAAAGAGATGGAGGAAGGTGACGTATGCAGATGAGCTGGAGGAATATGCAAAGTAGGAGACTGATGCTGTTTTTTTTCCCATGGAGGTCAAATTACAGGGAAATGGCTGAGGGCAGTGCTCTCTGCTCTCTGCCCACCCAGGAGTCTGTCTGCTACCCTCTCACACTCTCCCCTTAAAAATATCCTCTATGCTTATTTTAAATGCTTTTCTCCCTTGTGTCACATTCTCTCATTTTCTCCTAAGTACATCCTCCTGTCACGTGGTTTCAGCTGCAATTACTTTTGGTATCACTTCTCAGTGAGAAGTTCATTGAGTGAACTTCCCTGGAGGCTTCCCATCAGAACCTATTACAGCAGGGGGACGGGCTGGATGACCTGTGGGCTGAGGGTTGGATGGACGAGGGGGGGACTTTGACAAGTCCTTGAATCAAGCAAAGCCAAATGAACTATAACTATGACATTAAATGTGTACATTTTGCCGATAGATTCTGTGCATATTTGTGATGTACATCTTTTTTTTAAACTTCGGCTATAACTCATTCACCTGAGTGGTTTTCTTCACCTTTTTCTCCCCCTCTTCACCCTTAATTCTTGCCCTCAAGGCCATAACCATAACCCCGTGAACGGGTGCGTGGGTGCATTACCACACACACACACGCACACAGAAAAATGTGCAGTCTGCAGCTGAGGTAGATCAACGCAAGAATGGCTGAGGAACGATTGAGGCAGCTAATTCAACAGTCATTTGTGTGTGTGTGTGTGTGTGTGTGTGTGTGTGTGTAAAAGTGAGACTTAGGGTGCGTGCAATCTTGTGCAATCTCCTTGCCCCAGGTCACGCATATGTATTTTAGCACCTACGTGCCGAATCAGCCACCCATCTCTCTGATTGATGAGCTGAGTGGTTGCATCTCGTAAAACTCTTGTCTTGCTGCACACCTGGGATCCTTATGCAATCCACGGTGAGCTTGTGTCTTGCGAGGAGCAAAGAGAACAAAAACAACTTGTGTTCTGCTCTACTTAGTATGAACACATGCATATGGCAAACTGATGTATGCCTTTTAACAATAGACATAAAACTAGATATAAAAAACATTATTGAGCAACTAAGTAATTTACTTTATGGTTGAAGTGCGAGTAAATATGAGACAGAGGAGGAGCTGGGCCTTCGAGGCCATCACTTACAGCCCAGAACCTTCAGCTGGTGAAAACAGTCTCTTCAATCAGCCTGTCAAACAAGAGAGTGGCAGACGTTTGAGGATGCAGTTGAAGTGCTTGAAGGAACAGTGAAGGCAAATGTTGAGAGAAGGCTCCAAACTATAACGATGGTGCCAAGAAACACTGAGAACCAAAGGCCTCAAAGATCCAAGTGAAGATGAGATGGAACCACTGGCTGAGCTTCATTCTGTACCTTTACTAAAGCCGTGTGTCCATCATGGTACAGTTCAGTTTGGTTTGGAACGGTACAGGTTTCAGTCAGGCTCACGTTTCCACTGAGAACAGTGGGGTGTGCACCGTGCCCCACTGCGGTCTCAGGGAGATATGGAAACGTGATGTTGTACCCGTGCGCCAACAAGAACACGACACAGCACACAGAGAATAGACTGCAAGCATTGAAGAAATAAAAAGACAGTCAGCAGAGATGACAACATCTTAATTCTCGTTTCAGCCAAGTGGCACCGTGCAGTTTACCTCACCACAGTGCGGAACGATACACCCTGATCTGGCTTGCATTTTCCCCTATGGCTTGTGTGGGCTGGATGGTGATAGTTGCAGTCACACAAAGAAGACAAGCTTTGTTTGAGAAAACATCGCTTTCCTTACTATCGCATGGAAGTGACTATTCTCTGTAGTTTGTCTAGATCCACCCTTTAAGAACCATATACTGTATAAGGAAACAGCTAAGCCTCCAATGATGTTGTTTCTGATTAATTATTAAGACTGTTTCATAATTTGACTTTTTGAAATGACTGTAAGACTGTGATATTAGGCGTTTTGTGTGCCACTTGCCTCTCAAATAAGACTTGTTGACATGATAGATGTTTGCTAAGAGGAGGCTTACCACACCTCAGGATTAACAGGAAACGCTGGCATCCAAATCCAAGGACTGAGAATAGAGATTAAATGCTCATCTACGGTGGCCAACGTCCAAGTAGTGATCATCTTAGCAGAAAACACCACGCCCAACATAACAGCGCGTCTCTCAGTCGTCACGATCAGGAGAGCGGTTATCAGATATAGATTTTAGATATCATTGTTAAAAGATGATCAGAAGGAAACACATTCACACTGGAAGCAATTTTAGCTCAAGCTGCCAAAGAAACTAACGTTATTCCAGTTACTTGTAGTCTGAAGCATGTTTTTTTTAACCAGATTAAAAACACTTAGTTTTCTCTCATGCAGTTGCTTTGTGATTTGTGTGTTTTTGGTTGCATTGTTTTGTTTTTGCGTGTTTCTGTGTTTTGGCTTCATCATCTTTCTTATGCAGCATGTTTCTCACATTGCACTTGTTTTTATTTTCATTTATTGCACTTATGAATCTGCATCATTGCGTCTGCCGCTGTATTAATGTCCTTGTGCAACAACCACTATCTATACAACAGTGACACGTACATAAGTGAGCCCATACTGAACGTCTCCTCTCTCTAAGAGGTGACGACACATGTCTCCCCTTCATGTTTATAGCATTAGTTTGTCTTCAAGGACCTCCCACTGCCCTTAATAGCCACATCTTTATTCATACACTCATCTAACTGTGATAGACAATCAGATGCCATCATTACAGGCGCATGGTACAACTGTCACAATGTGTAAGAGGGCCATGAAGCCCGGTCGATAAGTCCTGTCCAAAGAGCTTACGACATGCTAACACTTCACCACATGGCGTTGAATGTTCTACTGAATCAGTCAGCGAGACCACGCTTGTCCTGTCTTAGCAAATGTTGCGGAAGATGTGTTTTCTTTTTGCTGATGTTAAGAATTAATGAAGTGCGGAGGCGTGGGCAAAGTGGTGGTGGGGGGGTTGTCCATCCGTCTCATACGGTTGGTAAACTTGAGATGACAAAGGTGCTGGGCCATGAGGCGACAAGAGGTCAAAGTGAAACATTTGACTCTCTCCTGTCATCAGTGCGGTGAAAACTGCGGCACCTGTTAGAAACATGATTATTCAGCTTTTGTCTTCCTGCAGGACAGTGACACACAACTGAGTGCATCTCATGTCACTCACAGTGCGACAAAGAGATAAAAGCTCTAGTTTGATCTAATATCTTGTAAGTGCCCTACAAGGGTTTTTTCCATATGTTTTTCAAGTAATAACGATTGATTTAATTACTCTATAATTTATCTATATGAGATCTAGTTATTCTTAATACAATTATTGGTAATATTAGTTAGTTAGTTTTATTGGCCAAGTATGAATACACATACACTTGTTCCAGCAGTCGTCTCTTTCTTACAAAGGGAGAAACCAACTACAACCTTTTTTTTAACTAAGATAAAAAAGTAAGTTTTTGTGAATTCATTATGATATGTGGTAATTATATATCACATCGATGATGAGTGACACTTGTGATACTTGATACTTGTTTGTTTACCATATACCGTAGGGTCTGAAGGCTAATACATCCGCAGTGCAAATTAGTGTGTAAGGTGTAAAGTGATGCAGTGCAACAGAAAATTAAGCTTAAAACCAAACATAAATGTGTTAATTATGAACACTTACAGTGACTAATTTATGTTTACAAGCGTCATATAAGGTCTTATAAATGGCTTAAGGACCTTAAAAAGTAAAGTGTGACCAACTAGACAAAGTAAACAGCAAGGGACAGTTGATCCTTTATTGTCAACCTCTGTCATCAGATGTCATGGTCAGAGTTGAGTTTGAGCTAAAAAAAATACATTTAAATTAGTTTTTATTATGTTCTTTAACATCTTATAAGACGACGACGACAGAGACAGACGACCACTCCTTGCTGCAGCTCCATGGTGAGAGATAAAGTCATCTGTAAATCTTGATGAAACCCACACCTCAGTGACTGCTAACCTCTCCTCACCAGGTGGTGTGCTAAATTTTATTTGGTTGCCGGGGGTGCGAGAGCACAGCTAGTAAAGAGAGAGGCTCTCGCGTGTGTCGTTGCAGGGCCACGGCAGACGGCCGCTCCTGCAGAGGGTTGCTCATTTTGCCCTCAGAAGTTGGTGGGGAGGTTGACTCTAATTGGTGCCTCTGTGCTGGCGACCTGCTGTGGCCACATCCATGGGGCAAAGACACCTGACTGTGAGACTGTACCACTGCCAAAGTCGAGCAAAGAGCCATACAAGTCTTTGCAAACTGACTGGGCATCATTGTATATTAAAGTCCCTGTAAAGTCATAAATATATCTCCCTTTGTATTTGAATATTGTGCAGCTGTTCTTTGAAGGACACTGTGTTAGCCCCTTTTCCACCGCAGGAACTTTTCTCATTTACCCGCGATTTTGAAAAACATTGCTGTGTTTCCACCAAAATTTCCCTGGGGAAAAACTTTCCGTCAACCCTTAACTTTCAACGAAAGAAGTACCCACTCGCGACTAGGGACTTTTCACATTAGCAGGAACTCTGCGGTGGAAACGGGTAAATAAGTTGTAAATTGATATTGATATTGATTGACTGCTTGACTGAACATTACCAAAACCAATGCTCAACCCTAACTTTAACCTAACCCTGATTTTAATCTTAATCTTTCACCTTAAATTTAACCCATACATTAGATAGAAAATTTAAAAATAACTTTTTAAACACTTTTTTAGAAATCATTTAAATTTGACAAGGTGGTTAATAACGCATTTTCCTGTGAGGTGACAAAGTCAGAAGAGAACATTCTTGATTGCTTTACATGCACTTTAAAAGCATGTGTGGTCTGTAACCACGGCAACGCCACAAACACGAGTGACTTCTGAACATCTCGTCCAGCTGCAGCTTTTGTGGGCAAAGACCTGATTATTCACACTTCACAAATAAGAGCAACTGCCTGATGCTGCACATTTGCAACAGCATTCCATCTGAATGTTAACATAACCGAGAGGACAAAGGCGTCTTTAATGGCCGACCACATCATGAAGTGCCTCATCTAGTCACAAGGCTCGCACAGATGACTCCAAGTTGTTTTTGTCCTTGGCATCTTTGCAACATTTGACACACACATGCATGCACACTCACAGAGAAGGCCATCTTATGGCAGCGCGCTGAACAATAGTTCTGTTTTCCAGCTATAGTTTACGTAAAATTACATTTTAGGGGGGAATACAAAAAGTGCTTTGTATCCCTTACTGACACAAGTTGAGCATCGTACTTCAGATCATGAAATTACCACACGAAGATATGCCGAGCCAATTATTAGTATTAGTATTCAAACAGAGGAACACAGTAAGAACCAGGCTGCACAATTCTGTTAAAAATATCAACATGTCACAAAAGCTATATACATATTGTAAAGATATATGCCCTATGTTTGTTTATTTATTTAAAATAGGGACCAGACATATTACTAGACATTTTCATGTAAATATACAAGATTACAGCCAGTGGCTAATTTCCATCTTCAGTCCTTTGGCAGGTTGATGGTAACACAAACAGCAATGTCAAATAACAAAGACGACAACAAATAAGACAGGAGGTAAAACATTTGAGGATTGACAGCAGTAAAGACTGGGACAGGGTCACACCTCAAAAGGACATTTTTAGACCAGATCTTACTTACTTATGACAAGTCAGAATAGTTAGAGGGCATTTTTTGGGCGATAAAGTGCCAAAGTGCTGAGTATTTAATGCTAAAGTGCTCGTAATATTGCACATTGCTCTCACTGCAAAGCTCTGGACATTCGCCTATGTTTTTTTTTTTCTACAAAGGTAGATTACTGCTTTTTATTCCGTTATTTTATAATTTCCTACTAATATGGTGACCCTTCACACTTTACTTAAACCCATACTGCAACAACCTCATAGCCCAAATACCAAATAGAAGATAATTAATTAAACCGTTGCAATGAGAGAGTTTGATTTAAATTGTTTACTTTTATTAAAATAAATAAATAAATAAATGAATAAAAAGTGCTTCCTTGTCAGATTTGATTTATTTATTTCAGCAAGTGCTCTTTAAATAGAATTTGTGTTGAGCTGAATCCAGGGAGTAAGGCATCGTTTTGTTTAGAGCGGCATAACATATTTTAAGGGGGGTATTAAGATGTTCACCTTTTTGAATAAAACTATGGAGATACAATACTGGAAAGGAAATAATCATTTTTCTGTCTGCAACACTGTGGTTCTATGTTGGCAGCGAACCCAAAGCAGGAAGACATTAACACCAAAAACTTAAAATTGTAGTACATAACTCTTAAATACAAAGAGATGTTTGTTACCTTTACGATGTTGATGAAGCTCATCGGCTTCACATGACTCTGTGTTTCTCTAAACAGTGTTGTGGTTAGATCTTGTGTTGCCCAGTGACGTTCCCTCTCAGCACACAGGAAGTGATTCGTTTCATGTCACGACGTCATGACATAACAGAGGCAACGGCAACAGTGTGCTCTTAAAGTGAGATGACTGCAGTTTGCCCCATGCACTGCTACTGTATACACACAAACGCTCCCTCAGTCAGGTCTGATAGTACTGCTTCACAGAGACTGTCTTCAGACGCTGCAGATGTTAGCGTGTCGTCGTATTCTCATCACAATGGTCCACAGTGTTATCGCGTGTTTTCCTACTATCATGTCGCGGCTTATACGAACAGAAACAGGGTTTGATACGTTTGCAAAAGCAACGGCATGCGGAAATGTGCACTGAATTTGTTCAATAAATCACTCCTCTAATCATGTCATTTCCCCGCTGCTCTCCATGTATCACCACCTTCATAATCTTAGTTTACAGGTTATCCTGCCCCTGCCATGAATTGGCCTGTTAATGATTCTAAAAGCAAACATCCAGCCAGCAACAGTCAGGCTTTGTCACAAAAGATCCCTCTGCCTCTGGGTGCTCTCTCCCTCCCTCTCCCCAGTATCCCCGTGGGAGCACAGGGGTTGAAATGACACACAGTGGCTGACTGTCGCCCAGGGGCCCGCGTTCTGGCCTTGGCTGGCTGGATCTGTGTGGCAGCTGGTAAGCCCGCTCTGCCCTCTCTCTGGCCTGCAGCATCAACAGTGGTGGTAGTGGGACTGATTGGAGCCTCACTCTGATCTCTGACACTGTGGCTGACGCTCAACTGCTCGCTGCTGCCCACACGACTGGTGAGACGGTAGAACAGAGAGCAGGGATGTAATCAGGAGCGCACACGGAAACTTAACTGTCCACTTAAGTGGTCGGGAGTCAGGTGTGATGGATTGTGTAATGTAGGTTAGTAAATACAGCTTATTTTAACTATTTCAGCATTGCTGTCCATTGTCTTACCTTGCCGACATGGACCTTTTGTTGTATGTTTTCCCATTGTCAGTTTTTGTGGGTGCCCATGTGTAAAAGGGGCGTGTCTCCATCATTGATGCTTCTGTTTCATCGGTGAAACCCAGGAAAGATGTGTGAAACTCAGAGAATTGATTGTTCAGGGTGGAAAGACGGACAAATTCTGGACTCTGCAAGTAATGAGGTTGTTGAACCAGCAACCACATTTATTTGAGTGTTATGATAATACACCAATGTCATACGAAGCATGATACATTTGCTGAGACTATAATGTACTGGTATAATGTACTAGTTTTCCTATCATGTTAAAGGCTCAGATTAACAAGATTTACGTTTTAACTTGCATTTATAAATAGTATCACTTGCTTTTTTCCCTTCACCATGACCTGCACAGCCCCATCACAAACAAGCAACCTCAGTTGTACAAATATTCAACAGAAAAACAGCCATGAAACTTTCTTATCGTCACCATCGCTCCCACAATACTGAAAAAAGGTTAAGACAACAACTCTTATAAATAGTGTTAGCGTATTTTAATATTTCAGGTGACAATGACAAATTACCCTTTTGCTTCTTTTAACTTATGTTATATATATGTAAAAAAGAAAAAAAAACATTTAAAGAATATGAAATAAAATATGTTTTAATAAGCAAGAATTCCCTTGATAGCTGTCGTACCTCAGACACTTAACTGTTAATACAGTTTTAGTTCTTCCCTGATTGAATGCCCTTTAAATGAATGAGAAGAACAGGCAGCGTTCAGGTATAAGAGCAGAAAAAGGCAGGAATCATGACGTGAATGTCTTAAACATGTGGGACACGGATGCGATTAATTCTTGGATTGTTTGGAAATCAATGGTGATGGTCTGGTGTTCTGCAGGACAGGAGAGGCTGTACACGGGCCTCAGTGCCCGCTGGTGTAAATTCTGTTCCTGAGCACAGCTACTGGAGGGAGGTGGCGGCGGGTGCCGGGGTAATGCTGGATGTGGTCGAACCACCGCGTCACGTTCACATGCTGCTCCTTCTCCTGGACGGTCAAGTCCACCTGAGATAGAGATAAAGAAGAAAAGACTTATACACTGAGTTAGTGAGTATACAGTCTGTTATTATACTTTGTCATGTCCTCGTGAGTTCTGGTTCTGGTTATTTGATGGACACTGTCTGATTAAAAAGTATTAAATACGTACTTAACGCTTAAATGTGTAACTTTTCAATATAAATGAATATTTACTACTTTAAACCGTTGACAAATGAGTTCACACAGTGTTATTTTCGTGTCTGTGGTGACACAAAGTGATGCATTTTACATCACGACTACTGGAGGGGAAACAAAGCCTAACAGCTACACTTGTAAAGCGAGACAGCAGCAAACCTTAGGTTAAAGAATTGTCCCCGGTTCTTTGAAACATGATTGAGATGTAAAGAAACAGACATCGAGAGAATGCTTGAAATATGGACAAAATGTGTCCTTTTAGAAAACATAAAACCTTCGGAGACAGAAGTTACACACTGTAGCTTCAATTTTCAAAGATGTTTGTCATGAGAAAACAAAAATAAAACAACTTAAGTTTGATAGATTTTGCTTTCGAGTGACATCTGTTACTTTATCCACTGCACGTTTTATGATTCACTTTTGTTGGAGTAAATAGAATATACTTATTATGTGAATGGTCAGTTAATGCACCAATGAGCAGAATTAGACTCCATCTTGTTAATAAATGTGTGCTTATCCATTATCTTATTATCATGAGTGTGTCAAGTCCGCACACAAACAACACTTGAGCCTTGAGCCATTCTATCACCAGTCAGGTTGAATATTTGTGTCGTGTTGTTTTCCATGAATTGAACATCAGGGGAGGCTGCAGTCAACGGCCGGGTGATCTGACCCCTTGTCCTCGAGGTTAAAAGCACACTGATTGCAAACCAAAGTGACGCTCTTCTGCCTGGTGGCACGGGGGCGATCTTCCGTCTCTGCCACAACCTCTGACATCTCTCAACATGTGACGTCTCCCTCCCTCTCATCTCACTCTGTCTTTCTCATTTCTGAACTCACTTGTTTTTTCTTTTTAATCCTGGTAGGCATAACAAACTCGCTTGTCCCTGGTGTGAGGCTTCAGACATCACTTTGTCCCACATCACTTTTTTTTCCCTTCTTTTAAATGAAGTGAGAATGTGTTTATAATGCATGTGTTTATTTAAAACTTGCTCTCAATGCCCTTTGGCCATGTGACTGGTCTAATTGTGTCTTATGCACTGTGAAAAATTGCTTATTAAAGTTGTGGTTTGACTGATGCGAGCGCTGATGGGGAGGGAAGCAGATGCGTGAATGGACAGAGGAACACTGACTTCCTGGTAAATGGTGGCGAGTATGTTACAGATACACTATGAAAGTAGTAAAATTGATTCTTTGTTTAATTTACAATATTATTATGGCAAACATAATGAAAATGGCAGAAAACTACAGCCTGATCTTATTTTTATTTTCCTAACTAATTCATTCAGATGTTTTAGGGTCAGCTACAGTTTAAAGTGATGATCAGTACTTGTGAGGATGAAATAAGAGAGAGAAAACTACTTACTATGAGGGGATGGATTCCATAGTACATGAGAATATCAGCTACAGTGAACTGTTTTCCAGCCAAGTATGTTTTGTCTTGCAGGTAAAGGTTGAGTTCCTGAAAGAATCAAAAACATAAAGCACAATTATGAGCTCATTCGAATGAATGATTTGGTCAATTTTACTGTGATTTATAGGTTCTCACTTTTTTTTCCTATGTATATATTTTTTGGTTTATATACACACTTGACATCACCACTGAATTTGTACCTTAACATCTACATAAATATAAAATTAAAATTAAAACACTTGTGACTGTCTTTGTTTATCAATGGAAATGTAAAGAGACACAGTCAACAGAGTATAGGTTCTATTTCTATAAAATCAACCATATACCGATGTGTATCTCTCCTGCCAGGCTGTGGACAGTGCTGTCAGTTGAACACCAGAGCTGAGAACATCTGAGGTTTTTGCTCATTTTGAGACGAGATTCGGTTTGTTAGTTTACAACCACACTGTACTTGCTATGTGTACAGCCAAGAAAAAAAGAAAAAAGTTGTGATGACTCAGAGCGAGTCAACTTGGGGTCTTCTCAGCTGATGCATCCACTTTTTAACTTTTGGGGGAACATCCTACGTTCTCGTTTGCATGTGCATCTGTGTGTTGTGCTACTCGAATAGGAAATATATGTAACCTGAGGGGATTCAGCATCTCTTCCCACAACTGGCAACTTATTACAGATGTGTTCAAAACAAATGCTTGCTTCCGCTACAACTCTTGCCTGCAAATCCAATGGAGCTGTTGTAAACTTGGACAGCAGCACTACTGTGTGTGTGTGTGCTTTTCCAGTTCACGTCTGCATGTTCAAAGTTGTGCATGGGAAGTGCTGGTCTCGGGGGACGGGACCATCTTTAGCACTTGTACATTGTGTGAAGGAAACACTCCACGCACACAGAACATCTTGGGGGCAAATGGAGTTATTGTGCGGCAAGAGTGGGTGATGCCAAACAAGGCATGAAGACTGCAGACTTCCTCCCCTTCTGCAATCAGATCCTTGCTTTTCTTTGCCTACAGCCATGGCGCTGAAGCCCAGTCAAGCATCAGAGGAGATGCCGCCCTGCTGCCTCCCCCACCACCCAGCACGAGGAGATCCAAACCTGGGTTCTCATCTGCTTGTCCCCAACTTAATTCTGCATCCTTTATCATTGGACACATGTGATTTTTATGCCAGATATTGCAATTTGATTCACAATATTATTCATGTCAAACTTCAGTTCACTAGTCAACCACAGTATAACTTGCGAATATGATTGTGCATTACCACATGAGATATCGTCAATAATGCAAAGAGAACTTTGAAACATGAATTGCTTCCACTGAAAATTTAAGACTTAAATTGCAATTTGTTCAGCCCTAATTCTTATAATACAGTGCATGTCTTGACCCGCGTAACCACTGATGTTCCAAACAACAGATGACTTTGTGGAATTGTCACCCAATACAGTGGATGCCTTGCACTGAACTCTCAAAAGTGTAACATCTGATAATGATTGAATGCTTACAAAGATTATTATCTTGAAATCATGTTTTTTTTTTTATCTTCCCCAATATTTTTCAGCAGTAGGAGTTCAACATCTCTTTGTTGACGAATGATAAATAAGGTGTAAAAATCTAGTGCTCTTGAGGCATCAAGTCATTGATATCAGTCGTCCTCTAAGGCAGACGTGATTCACCATGTACTAGCCTAATTGGTGAGGTGACAGACTTTATTTAACATTCAGCTAACTTTGAGATCTAGGCCAAAGAGCTCTGGTTTGTTTAGAGCCACAGTACATGAGTGACACGATGTTTACTTCTGAGACAACTTTAAATATAAACTTGAAAAACTGCAGATCTCTTATTTGCATCCTGGGGTGAGTAAGTTTAAGGACTTGTGCAGCTGACACTTTCTGTCTCTGGATAATTTAATAGGAGATGACTGGTGTACTTGAAAGAGGAGTGTTAAGGATGCAGCTAAAGCAGCGGGACAGGACGGACTGCCGGCGGGCACCAGTGCTGAGCTGCTCAGGGCAACTTCCTTCTGTAAGTGGCACCATTAAAATATTTAAGAGGTCTGTCCAGATAACATGCTGCTGCACAGCATGACTCCACACCCATGCCACGACAGTGTGCTTTACTGACAAACACACACACAAACACACACATACTTCACGCTGACAGAACTGTGCCAAGAGGCGCTGAGCATCCAACAGTCCAATGGCTGACAAACCATTTCATGCTGACTGGCGTCAGACATATTAAAACATTTTTCTCTGTCTTGTAGGGCCATGTCACTGAGGGGCAACACATCAGTCTGAGTTCCAGTCGCTTGTGCTTTCACAAGAACGTCACACACACACACACACACACGCATGCATGCATGGTGGTTTAGCTGGTGGACAGACAGAGACAAATGCAAAAGAGAAACTGAAATGTTGAGAAGTTTGTTTAAAAGAAATCTCGGAAATCTAGGACAATTATAGTGAGGCTAAAAAAGAAGATTAGATTTCTATGATTTTTCCTCAATATCTGCTTCACTACCTTCAGGATGGTCTTGACATCGTCCTTTGCACAGCTGTTCAGCCTGGTGACTCTGTACTCCAGCCACTGCTGCACCACAGCTCTGCTCTCAGCCGAGTTGCCCAACAGCTCCGAGCGCTTGGCCTCTTTCACCAGGTAACAGGCGATTGTCACCAGCCCCACCAGTGGAGCACCATTATTACTCTGTAGTACAGGTACCTGAAGGGAAAGGTAACGCAGGGTGAGGACATATATTATATTTAATTCAAACACATTTACACCATAACAGCAAAATTACCAGTTCATACTTTGTCATGTTTAGGAATAATATTGTTTCGTGGCACAGTGATTAATAATTAACGTGATCATTAAGTAACTGAGACTGCAAAGCATGTTGACAACCAGATGAGGGTGATGGATATGAGGGATTCACATATTTAAAGAATCAGTGTGTAATAATGAGTGGCATCTGATGGTGAGACTAAAGACTGTTAAAAAAGATGGTCTGCTCATCCCTTTTATCTTAAGAACTACAGTGGGCTTCTTTGTTTGCACAGTAAACCTTTGCCTCAATATATTCTCAATATAATTTCTGCCTCTATAATCAAAGATAAGTTTGTATTGAATATCTAGTAAAAATTAGGGTTCGGACGGAAGACATTCTGTCATCAGCAGTGAAAGTGAAACACAATCTGTGACAGCTCATTGTACCCATATGTACTGCGCATGCGCAGATTATGGCACTGCTTCCATTGTGATCATTTGAGTTAATATCTCGGATAACATTTCGTATTTTTTAAACTGAATTCACTCTAAATATCAGTTCAACTATTGTATAAAACCTCTGGCTATCAAGTGACAAAATGACAAACATATAATAAGAGTAGAGTCTATATTTGCAACGCACATGACTAGCTTGTTAGCATTCCCATGCTAGCTTTCGTGTCTGTTATCGTTCTTTAAAATACACAATAGTCATTCAACGCCTGTTATGGACATCACATCGCCGACTCATCACCTTTTTATCCCCCTGAGTACTGTACTTGTTCGGCTTTTTCAGCTCTAAATATTTCTCCAGCGACGACAGCTCCCGTAAAGCCATGTTCCTAACTGTCGGAGAAGAGGTTATTTTCCCAACACAGCTGAAGAAGACCCGCCCACCTCAACCTCTGATTGGCTTAGTGAGAGAATAAGGGCGGGTTTTGTCAAGTATCAGAGGAGCGTGGGACTTGATTGGTTAAAACAGACAACTCCCACCCATCACAGTTTCACTGACTGTTGACCTGACCAATGAGAACATGTAACATTAGTCATTCATTACGTTGCATCAGTAAAGAAGCAATAAAATAAAATAAAATAAAATAAAATAAAATAAAAATGAAGAATACTTCCATTCTTCTTCTTTCATTACATAGACCAAACATCTAGACTCTTTCTACTACTCCCACCTTGCATCATCAATGAATTCAAAATAAAACACATTAAAACTTCAGGCTACAGGCATTTCAATAACTCTGATGATCTATATGTATTATAATTGTATGTATGCATAGTGAGTCTGTTTGTATCTGTCTGTTTTGAATGCTGTTTTCATGTGGCGTGATCTATTATTACTGAAAGTGGGTGTTTATAATTGTCAACTATGTGTGTGTGTGTCTCTGTGTGTTTTGTTTTGGAGTTTATAATCTACTAGTACGTCATGTGTGAGTGTTACTACAAGCATGCCAGCTGAGGTGTCATTTTACAAGCTTTCTTTCTATCTCAATATATTTCCCCCTATTTCTTACTTTTTCTTACTTATTATATTTTTGTTCACCAACAGACAACAACTACCTGGAAAGAATTCCTTGTGTGTCTACATACTTGGCGAATAAAGCTGATTCTGATTCTGATCTCACCTGCATGTCAAGGTACGAAGTGAAGTGAGCAACACAAATCTATATTTTATGGATGCTGGTGAGTCTGAACTGCGCCTTTACACTTCACAATAACTGTGTTACAGTGTATTGAGATACTGTACTTGAATAAACAAACCAATGCAACAATGTTAATGACCATATTACCACTGAAAACTATGCATTTGAAATTAATTCAAAACTGGTATAAGCTATAGGATAGTTTTAATCGAGCAAAGATGTCTTATATACTTATTTTTTGCAGTACTTTTTTTTAATTATTTCACAACATGAAAGCATGCTACCATTTTGCCCAGCCCACTTCCTGACAGGGTGCCATGACATAAGGGCCTTTTTGTAAAAATAAAATTAAAAATAAATATACAAGAACACAAAGAACAATATTTGTTCCTATGAAATAGAAATATGTAAGAAAAGCAAACATACTATATGTCACAAGTGGAAGTAAATGCACCGCTAATGTGTGCTGAGTTACTTTTAGCCACAATATATGAGAGCAAACTGTCCAGTGCAATAAACAACAAAGCCAACTGATGCATACCAGAGAGAGAAAATTAATCTGCGATGGGTCCTGAGGGTCATCAACCATTTAGCTGGAAGTAATAATTTTCATTATTGGTAAAATACAATGAGAGCCACCAATATACAGTATATTAATTGTATTAATGACCTCAGGCCAATGAGTATAAATCTATTCTGTTGTGCTCAGCTTGCAATCATGAGAAAGTCACTGGAATTCTTTTTACCCAGGTTTCATTATCACTGAAACACTAAATGGTCGTGTAGTGCTAGAAATTTCCCCGAGCCTGTCCAGAACTTTGAGGAACACTGCAGTTACACACTTTGACAATGCATCACAATTCACATAACAGTCTTATACGTAATATAGAATTCATGTTGAATGTTCTCATGATTCTTACATAGACAGCAGTTGTGCTTCATTATAACCTTGCACTGTATCTCATCATTTCTTTTCACTGCCTGCACTTAATAGAAAAGAACAGACGATATTTTTAAACCCACTTTGTTGAGGAAAAATCAGTCCCAGAAAACAAATTAATTAGAAGAATGAGCGCACGGACTATCACAAATGATTACACGCCACAAAACAAGGTGAAGCTAATTCTCTGTTGTTTTTTTTCTTCTTTTTCATCCAACATTCCATCTTTGCTGTTTGTTCATAGGCTGCAGTATACGTCATACACTTTTACCCTCGTGGGCCTTCCATAAATGTACGCTTGCAGCGTTAGTCTCCCTTAACTAAATGCCTCGAAGCTGCCACATCCTGTCTGTACTCAGGCGGGCTGAAGACAACGATCCCCAGTGCCTGGGACTAACTGTAGCCTGTGGGAGTTTTCTTATGCCGATTGTGATACACAATCTGGGGTCACATTAGTAAGGAAATCTACGGCGTGGGGTCACTGATTGTGCCGTGGGGCTTCCCAAGACAGGCACAGCCATAAACACTGCCTCAGTCCTGTTAGATATAGCCCCCTCAGCCTAGTGTGTAGCTTACAATATGCTGTTACACTGATTTGTCTGGCCGGGATGCAGGGTCACAGCCCCGCCTGTCCTCTCTGCTACCTTTCATGACCTGGGAACGCTGACTGAGAAGTGGATTTTAACCACACTGACGCTCGCAGCAGGACAGGATAAGGATTGGTTTTGAGTTGTCGACATGAACGCTGTCAGCACAGATTGCTGAAATTACATATTGGTGCTAGGTTGGACCCCCACTGTAGAGTGAACGTAAAGGGGGGGGAGCAGACGGCTCGGTGACAGTTGTGGAGTTGTGAGATGATGGCAGACAGATGGACTGTACGTTTGCTGCCTGTACGTTGGATCCTGTCAGGTTTTAGTTTTGATTATATCTTGGTTGATGCATGGTTGCCTTCAGAAGCTTCAGACATGGTCAGAATGATTAAATAGGAAATAATTTGATGTTTGATGATAACGTCACATCATGAATCCAAAAGTCAATAAAATATTTCGGTGAAAAGGGGAAAAACTGTCAAAAAGCAGCTAGAGATGTGTATTTAAATGTCTTATTTTAGCCCTCTTATAATCCCAAATCAAAATGTCTGCACACCAGTTACAGAAAAACCTCTTTATTACCAACCAAGTGATCTGTAATTTTCTCAGAGCAACAACTGGTGTGGGGACATTTTTTTGCTTCACACTCAGGGTATTTAAATTTGGATGTGTGTGCCTTTGAACACACACGATATCCAAATTAAATATAGTATGAAATCAATAATACAAAATAGCTGCTATTTAGTATCGATTGACTGACTCGTTCATCTCTAGTTTATTGCTTCACTTGTCAAATCTCAGAGGGGGGAAAACAAGACACATCTCTACAATTTTCTTCTCATTCATTTTCAGACTAGACCTACAATACAGTGAGTCACTTTCAGTGAGTATAGTGCATGACTAGTGGCGGTCCACACAGTGTGTCTGTTGGCTCTGGCAAGAGGAGGAGAGTCAGAGGATGCCAGAGACATTGGACCTTCAGGTGGGGCCTCTGGGGCCTTGGTGACGACAATAGTGAGGGGATTATAGGAACCACCCGGCTCCTGCTCCACGCAGACACTGGCACCCAAGGGCTACGAGCAACATTCCACCACACACACACACAGGCAGTCAAATGAGTGTCTGTTCAAATGACTTGACAAGGGCTTGATGAGCCAGTGACAGGGGTGGAGCAGTGACACTGACATTGTCGTATTTCACGTCTTTCCCTTAACGGTTATACATGTGATAAGCATTGGAAGGCACACGTAGAAGGAGAAGGAGGGTGGTCGTGTCTTAAGACAAACAAATGAGTAATAAAGGCAGTTTTCTTCATTTCCATTTCCTCTGCTTACATGCCAACCCACAATGCTGTGGGACATGCTGGGGGACACAGTACCAGCCCATAACAAGCGCTGTCCCTGCCTCGCATCCAGCAGCAGTCACTTAGGACTATTAATTACTGCTCTGAATTTCCTCCTCCTTATACCCGTATTCATCCGTGTCCCCCTCAGACAAACAATGCTCGGTGGGAAGATCTTGATTATTATAGCTTCTGAAAAGTCCGATTGTCTTTTATTGAAGTTGCCCACTGGCCTTGCAGGTTTCTCTGCGTCTCTCTCCGTCTCTCTCTGTCTCACTCTCCCTTTTCTTCTGCGTGTCTCTTGTCCATGATTCAGGAAGAAAATTATGGAGGACACTGTCATGTGGTGGCTGGGAGGTTGATGAGGGAGCTTCCCATACTGTTGGAAGTTTGAACTCATGCAACTCATATGAGGTTAAAGCATGGACACACCGTACACACACACACACATGCTGAGCTGTGGCTGTAGGCTGCACACACAGCTGCTTTTCCTTTGCCCACCAGCAGGGAGCACTGTGGGTCTTTCAAAAAGAAAATCACAAAATCTTTCTTTTTTTTTTTTTTCTCTTTTTTATCTAAACCAGTACTGCATTTTCACTAAAATTAAAAAGTGATTATTAAAAAGAGATGGCATCATTGGACTTAGAGGTGCACTAAAATTAATGTTAGTATCTAATGAAGAAAAAAAAAGAACAAATCTCTTTCAAGAAGAGAATGAACCACTTTTATTGACTTTTAAGAGCATTATTATTCAACTTGGGAAAATATTTTCAAAGTATTATTTAATTTAATAGACTTGCCTTAATATGTATACAATCATATTTGCACATACCCAGGCTTTAATATCATTCCTTTCAACAATACTGGATGAGGAACAGGTTCACATGAGGTGTTAAGGACCAGTTTTGATAGAATGCTGTGTTCATGTTTATTTCTTGCCATTTTAAAAACCTCCATCTTTGTGATTGCAGATGCTGAGATGCTTAAGAGTCACGGGCATATGAGAAGACATTTGGGAAAACTCTATCCAGGTCCTAATCCACCCTCATTCATCCGTCTCTATGTCTTTAACCCATTAGTTTGATTCACTACCTCTGGAGTCAGAAATTGAAAGCTCAGGCCAGCACTTGTCTCTCCTACGACTGTGTCCACTATATTCCTTTCATGTGGCACTTTATGGCCTGCTGGAGAGGGGTAGAAGGGGCAAGTATGTGTGTGTGTGTGTGACTGAGAAAGAAGACGGACAGTAAGGGGTGGGGGTGTAGAAAGATAGATATAGGGAGATTCAGAGGGTTATTTGTCCCTCTTCCCCACTCTGAGAGCCAGGAATCATGGTCTGCATGACAGGTCGGCAGCCCCCATCGGGGGTGATCTATATGAGACCCTCTTTATTGGCAATTTCAACCAAGGGACAGATGAGACTGCAGCCAGCCAGCCGGACAGCCAGGCTATGATGAAAGCGCCCAGGACTCACCTGTGACTCTCGCACTGAAGGCTAGAGAAATAATACATCAGAGGTTATATGTGGAGATATGTGCAGTGTGCTGTGTGGATGTTGAGCCGTGTGTGTGTGTGTGTGTGTGTGTGTGTAGTGGTAGAAATAATGTATGGCTGCTGTCATGCCCAGAGGTCTCTGTTTAGTATGGAGAGAATCACTGAGCAGTGTTGCAGGCAGATTTTGAATGAGATGCTTTGGTTACTTTACATATTGTTGGAATGTAGGGTAAATAATTCAACTCAGAGCAACAGTCAAGAATCTGTCCATGACTTATTGCTTTTGGTTTCTTTGGAGTAAAAAGGCTGTTGAACATACGTATTCCATAACAAACTCCATACTGCTCTGTGAACCACATAAAGCTCCTTCTGCGTTGAACGGCTTGAATATTGTTCTGCCTGAGTTTCGGGGAACATTAAAAAGCATTCTGAAACCTTTATGTAATGCTGATTGTAATAAAACATTAAAGCCACCATAAGCACTAAAACATCACTTTAAGATTCTGACTGAACTCAAACATAACTCCATTCTCCCACAGACTTTTCTTTAACATCTTGCGCTGATAACACTGATATCACATTCAGTCCTTCTCTCCCAAGAATGTGAAACACATTTCCTATTTTTCAAAGTGTTGAATCGCACAAGGCAAATCACTGGGAACTAGCATGACAACATTCAAGCTCTGAGCAGACAATATGTCCCGGGGCCATTTCTTCATCCAACGCTCTGCTGAATGAAAGACAGAAGCCTGCAAAGTGATGAACACCATGAAATAGCCCTGTAATGAACAACTGCTCTCATATGAGCGGGCCTGTTCAGTTAGGACCAGCCATTAGACCCATGTCTCTCTGTTCACTCCAAATTGATTAGTACAGTCTGCAAAGCATTGATCAGCGGTTTGCTTTCAAGTGTCGGGATGGCGGTGGGGGATTTAGAAAATGGAGATTTAAGAGCAGGTTTAGAAAGAAGCAAAGTTAAGTCTCCATTTTCTGGTCTGAATGAAGTCATACCTGCAGCCTTGGGATTCTGAGCGTGGATAAAGTCAGAAATGCAGTGCAATCTTACTCACTTACTCACACCTTAGTGTGTATATATGTTTAAGGTTTTGTTACCTTGATTGCCAATGTTCTCTTTGAGCAAACCTCAGGTTGTCATGGAGACACTAACTTTTACATCATCCTACCACCTTGATATTTAATGACTTTAATGACTGTAGGTTTGAAAAAACACCAGAACACATGTATTTATCTGGTCCTGTTAGGTGAATGATTCAATGATATTTTAAATGTCTGTCTACCTGTCTGTCTGTCTGTCTATTGAGTGTCATTTTGGAGTAAGGCAAAAGATAAGACTATCGTCTATAGACTATCTATCTATCTATCTATCTATCTCTACATACATACATATACTGTATGTACAGAGTATAGCCTGTGTGTGTCTGTCGTTCTGTCCCAGTCCCAGTGTACACTCAGGCTCTAATTAACATAATAAAGTGTATCAATTTTGACATTTGCTGCACAGTAGCTGTAACAGGCTGACCGACATTACAGATAAGACAAACTGACAGGATCAGAGAAAACTCTGTTTATCTGGGAAATTAAAGGGTAAAAAGAGGCCTGGTTTGGTGATAGCCGCTCTCCTGTACTGTGTGTGTCTGTGTGTGTGTGTGTGTAGGAGAGAAAAGACAGAACTTTGGTGCTTCTATGTGTATAAACCTGGGTTCATGCACTTGGCAATTGTGTATTGAGTAAATGAGAGACAGGTCTGGTTATTATTTGAATCGCTTTTTTTTTTTTTTTTTTTTACGTAGGCTGATGCACAGCACCCACTTGTTTACTCTTAACATCGTCCAACTAAAACGGTGAACTCGTAACCTCTGCTTGCCGGTTGTGCACGTCACATGCGCTCTGCTCTGTCTTTGCAAATCTCCCTCGTAATAAAACTATCAGATTTAGCAGAAGACACAGGCGCGCACACAGCAGTGCCCTGTTTGCAGATACAGCCAAAGACAATCTCCCATCTACCTGGGGGGACCTGCTAGTGTTAGCGCTCGCGGCTATACACATCCTCCATCAAAACATCACCGACAGTGAAGTCAAGTCTCTCCCTCTCTCTTCCCTCCCACCACCTCCGACCCGTAAACCATTTATCTTGAGATAACTTTGTCAGATTGTCAACCAAACTCTCCGGTGGGAGCCGAGCCCAAAGCCTATTATGGGGGAATCATTGCAGGCCGAGGCTGGTCACTGCTAAATGGATACTCCCTCTGAGCTTCCCCCGCCTTGACTGCATTATTGGGGCTGCTATTCCCACATCCGCTCAAGTCAGCCACAGTTAGGCAGCCAGTAATCAAGTTGCTCAAACTGCGTTGGCTTATTGATTACATAAGGAGAGGCTGGTTATCAGTGAACAGATGTAATACTTGTAGAAATGTGAGTATAACCACACAATCAGTGTTGTTGAGTGGTGTCACTCATTCCTGGCGTCCGTTCTGCCTTCTTATGTGACAGCTGGAAAGGAAATGTGTGCACATAATCAATAAGTTAAACACAGTAAACATGCTGGTTGCAGCATGTGATGGGTTTCTTTGTGTATGTGTGTGTATGAGAGTGTGTTGCTTTGTGCATGTTTCCCATAACCCTGATGCTTTGTGACAGGTTGCCCAGGCCACTGTGTGCTATTCTTGGCTAGGAGACCTTGTTGCTGAATAATTTGCCACCTCTAATCTCAAGCGGTCTTGATTTATTCTGGGATGCCTTTGAAGTGCCAACATGCTGAGGGCTTTACAAGGATGGCTACCAAAATAAAGGGACTAACAGCAGCAATAAAGGGAAGTGATAGAGGGAGAAACACAGCAAGAGGGGAATCAGGGGAATCTCTTCTCCCTACAAAGTTGCTGATGTATTTTTTTTTTTCTCTTCACACAGTGATGTACTTATTTCTTATATAATGGCCACGAGTTAAATGTTGTCATATCATTGATTTTTGCAATAAGGTGAAGTTAGTATGGCTTATTGATTTGGCATCATGACATTTAGATGCCAAAGTTCTCATGGCAGACTTGACTTGGACATTTCCATCCACACAAGAGCAAATATGAAGAGAAAAATATGACTTGACTGAAGACTTTTGTGTGATAGCATTCTGTTGAGGAACAATAATGTGAGAGGCAAAAGGAGAATCAAACCGGACTGAACAACAAAAATAATCAACATTGCTTGCTACAACAGATATAGTGACCTAAAGTGACCCTCAAGCCACAGATTATGTTTTTGGACAATTATGCCTATTATTTAAACTTGTGCAACCTGCATCATTATCTGTATGTCATGCTTAAGAGCTGATATATACTGTAGGGCTGGTCATACTTACCAAGTTCAGCATATGTGTACACGCCTGCAGTTCCATTCATGGTGAAACGAGGGTCTGCGTACACATGCGTACTGGATCTCACATTTCATTCCAGTAGCGGCAAATTCTCCCTCATGTGTATGTTCCTTGTATTGTTTGAGCACTGACTTGTGCATGCGTGGGTACTGGTGGACTTCCTCATACAACCTGAAGCAAGTTTCCATGGTTACCATCTCCCCCGTTATCTCTTTTGACCAAAAAAACAAGAGTGCGTAACCAACTGGACTCAAAAGCGTCGTACTACGGGCGAGCATGTACAGTCAGCGAGTACAGTCTGTGTCCATGGCGGACCCTAGTGGACCTCTGCAAACATGCAGATATGGAAAGTATGACCCGCCCAGTAGTCATGTCCATGATAGGACACTCAGAATAGACATCTGGATCTTATTTTCATGTCAAAATCAAACGAGTCAATAACTGTGGTTAAGCAAGATGTATTTCCTAATTGAAAATTACTCATGTGGATAAAGATGCTGACAACACTTGACATCTGATTTGGGGTTGCTGCACTGTCTGGAGTATTAAACAGGCTTCGTTGTCATGATCCGTCCCTTGAAAGACTTTTTAGACATTTCTTTGTCCAACTTTCACTACTTTTAGAGTCAACGTTTTCTGCTGTTTGGACATTGTTCTTGTTATTTTTTTGTTTTGGATTTGGTTTTCATTCCTTGGCTAACTTTACATCCTGTTTTACTTTGTAGTCTTTCCCCCCCCTTTGTGTGTGTTTAGTTGTACTTCCTGTCATGATTAAGTACACCTGTTCCTCATTATCTCACCTTCCCTTAGTAGGTTATACTGTATCATCTGTGTTTCCCTCTGTTCTCAACACTTCATCTCGTCTGTTATCGGTAAGTTTTACTAAATTAACCTTTGTGTCTTACTTTTGTTTGTTTGTTTGTTTTACCTGTTTATCTGCTTGTGTTTGTTGCTGCCCTTTTTGATCTGTGTAGTGATTTTTTTCTGGATTGCTTTGCCAAACTGTTCATCAGAGACTGTGAAGTCTGTTTGTACTGAACCTGAACTGAGTCAACTCCTGCATTTCTCTCTTCTGTGAGTTTTGAGAGCTAGATTTCACCTGCAACAGTTTCAAAACATTTTTAATGGATTTATTATATAAGAATATACTTATGTACATGGCATACTTTATTTTTCTTTCTTTTTTTCTTTTACTTTTCCTGAATCCACTTCTTAATTTACTTGAATCCACACTGGTCCCTCTTTTGTCCCCCAAAACGAGTTTGCGTATTAGTTTGGACAGACACAAACAGAGACCTTTTGAAAACAATTATACAATTACCCAGAGGGGGAAAGAGGACTGGAATATTCTACCCAAGTAAAAGTTGTGGTCTAAAAATGTACTCAATTTAAAGTAAAAAAAGAGTAGCTTGTTTAAAATTGACTTAAAAGTTACTTTTTTTCTTGTTAATTTTGTTTGAAAATGCTGTTTTTAAATGAAAACAAAGCATGGATATAGCCTGAAATACATCACAAATTGAGCCAACATGCACAGTGTGCAAAAATGACCCCTTTATTAAAAGCAAAACCGAAATGTTACTGTCACTACTATGATAAGAAATATTTATATGTTGAAGAGAATCCGAAATACTTCCTCAATTGCCACCTTTTTTCTAATTAAAATTTGAAAAAATTACACAAAGAGTGAAGACTCAGTCAACACTAGCTATAGGAAAATGACACATTACTACAGAGTGAACGTGAGATGCCCACCCATGTCATGTCCCCTATAGCCCTCTGTGTGACACCCCACTTTAGTCGTGTAATGACCTGGCACTAACAACTTTCATTTGACTCTATCAAGGTCAGTGTCAGCCACTGTATCCTGAACTAGTGGCCACAAATGGACACACGTAAAAAATGCAAGAGCATTATTAATACACAATGAATCAGTTTCTTTTATTAGATTATTTTTTCAGCATTGTGGGACAAATTGCTGTTTTCAACTGCATTTTTTTTGTGGAGGATTACTAATATTTAGCATGAGACATAATGAAGTCATGAAGGCCAGATTTGTTCGGAAAAGCAGTTTTACAACTAACTAGTCCACCTGCTGTATTAAATGAGTTGGCGTTTGATGGATGGGCACTAATAGGGTATTTCTGCACTTCAACCAGCTTCACTCGTTAGAAAATGATGAATGAACATGTATGTCTGTGTAGTTATAAGCGGTTAGGGTCCAGAGTGCAGTCTCAGGTGCTCTCCTGCTTGTTTTCAGACCAAACCCCTGAAGGCCATGATGGGGGGCCTGTTGTTTAGGCTGCGGGGTTGAACACTGAGATTCACTCTGCTCAATACTCTCAATAGGTTGTGTTTGTGTTTACTGAACGTACCTGAGGCACAACATGCCTGACTGTCTGCTGAACTGGTTGCAAACACTAATGTCATGTGCATTCATGTTATTTTTATTTTTGACTTGGGTCAACTCCCATTTACAGGATTATATTTCAGACAATACACCCTCATTTTTGGCATTTCACGCTGCATTGTTAACTGTTAATCTGCTTGTTTAGTCTGCTTGCTATTGTCAAGAATGTTAATAAGATTCTTAGGACTCAAACAAATTTTAATCACACATTAACACATAAACAGCATTGCTTCTCCAAAATCAGTGACTTACATGGCTGACATGCATCAAAATGAATGGTTTAAGATCAGAAAATCATAGCTGACACATCTTGATTGTAGATGGTAGTCAGACACTTCCTCAAGGATGAAACTATGGACCCTTCCTGCCCTGCGACTGGTGATGACAGTCTGAACTGTTGGTGAAGGGAATAGTTTCACTTTTGGCATTTTACTTAACAAAGGTCACTTCAGTTGAGTATATCAAGCATTCCCCTCCACAATTGTTGGTTGTATAATGGCAATAAAGATGATTTCCTTTCCTCTGTGTCTTGATGTGATAGTTGTGATGATGATGCTACTCCTATTTGGTTTCAGCCAAAACATCTTGGTCATAGTGCCACTCATGTTTGGGCGGTATTTGTTTGTTGTGTCATTGCTAGCCAGAGAGAAAAAAAGGAAATGCATTGTGGTGTTCTTCAGTGTTTTCTGAACATCTTGGACATATACTGTATAAATAATGATATGCAGACTGTGGCCTTGTGAAGGCTGCTCCTCAAACCCCAAATCTGTGTTAAATTTAAACCGTACAAACTGCAAGGACACACTTTTTTTGCATAGTTGTATGTTTCCAGCTGTAATCACAGCTATCAGAGTCTCTCTTGGTAAACATCTGCTTTTCTCTCCTTGACAGTTGCATGACAGCAATCACATGTAGCTGCTTTGTTTTGTGTACACTCTGACAGTCTTCTGTTTTGTATCATTTATTGCATAACAAATTTAGCTTATTCATTTTGGCCAGGTGAAATTGCCCAAGCAGAGGCCAGACATTTCCACCCCTGCTCAATGACCACAGTGTATCGTCTTCTAATGGAACCACAATCTCAAAAGGAACTCCCAGAATGATGTGGAATCTAAGACACAAAGAGTTAAAGCTGTTTGTTGCACACGGGTAGAGCGATATGCAGTTTGTCTATGGTTTTCCCTACAAACTGCCTGTTGAGTGTATGTAATGAGGCAGAGCGAAACAAACAATAATGATAACCTTGACGTGTTTTAGTAGCAATAAAAAAAAACGTCTGAATAAACAGGCCAGAAAAATCCAACATATTACCCAGCGTGATCTCTCGGAAAACAACCAGATGACGTGTGCACTTGCCGTGACTAAATACACACAAATCAACTGACAGACAAAGAATTAAGTGAGGGTGCATTATATCAGTTTCTTTTTTTTTTAGCTCTTTTGTTTTGGGGGGTACGAGGTAACTGGCTGAGACAGGCCCGCCCCATTATTAGTCAGTGAGCTGGAGCAGGGAGCCCTTCACCACCTCACCTTCCCAGTCAAGTGGCCAAATCAAGCCATGGACAATCACACCGGAGAGGGGAGGGAGGGTGGGATAGGATGTAGTTGTCGTCGCAGCAGTGGAATGGGTCGCCTGCCTGTCATCTCTGTCTTGTCAATGCTCTGCAATCTCACTAACTACACTCTCCCATGAACTGGGCTGATTCTCATTTTCACTGCCTAGGACTCTACCAGTGCTGACAACCCACATATAATTAAGGGCCATGAATGCAGCATTACCTATGAGTGGAGTTGACAGCTAGAGGTCTACCTATGGCTCCCCTCCTCCTCCTCCTCCTCCTTCTCATCCATCTCCTGTTCACTAGTTGGGCAGTAGCTGAGTGGAGCCATGGAAGGCTGAGGGACGGTCACAGACCCACTGGCCCTAATTGATGGTCTTTTATTCTGGGGAGGGTGGGTCTGGGTGGAGGTGGTGGTCATCGTTGGATTAGGGAATGGCTGAAAATAGATGTCCCTTTTCTCAACCCCAGGTCCTCTTGGTGCATCTGTATTGCCTATACTAGGTTGCGTCTCTGCAAAGTCAGGCATAGTGAACACTGAGTATGCTATTTCTGTCATAACTCCTGTCTCTAAATCAGCAGGAAAAGAGAATGAAAGATTTGTTGCTCCACTGAAAATAATCCCAGGTTTAAATGGGCTTTTCACCAATTGGCGTTCACTCAGTTCACCTTGGTGACTCTGCATTCTCCAAGTTTCAATTCTTTTCTCAGTCTATCTTCTCCCTTTGGGTTTAAATTTAACGAAACATGGCCTGTCCTTTCATTTTTATGCAGATAATACACAAATCTACCTGCCCTTGAGATAGAATAATTCAACTCCACTGAAACCTCTGGTGGATTGTCTCAAGGAGACTTTGATGGCCTCAAACATTTAAAATTTAATGAGAGCAAAACTGAGCTCATGTTGGTCCGACCCAGTGGGACCTGTGCTGCCACTGCTCTGGACCTGGGTCCTCTGCAGCACACTTGTTAACCTTGGTTTTAAACTGGATTCTGATTTTTAAAGTAGTCAAATGTAGTTTTTACCACGTTACCACATTCACTGGCTTCCTGTATGTTAATCTTGTAATGGATTAGCACCACTATACATTGCTGAGCTTTTAAAATCCTATATTCTCTCAAGTTCCCTCACAATGTTAGGATGGCCCCTACTTTATCTTAAAACTGATTTTCACTTCTTTGGTTTTAATTCCGAATGAGAGTGGTGTGTTCTTAGTTTATTGTGTCCCTGTTGTTGTTGTTGTTTTGCTTTGTTTTAGTTTTAGTTTATATTTAGTATTTTAATTCTGTGTACAGTACTTTGATGAACTGTTTTTGCTATATAAATAAAGCTAGGATTTTCTGGCTTTGGCACAAAAAATGTGACTTTATTGTTGCTTAATGTGCTATATAAAAAAAAAAGTAGCTCATTCTTCCCATACAGAATCAGAGATGCTTTTCACTAGAGAGAAAAATAACAAGGATTGACATGAGTGAGAAGAACTGGCGATGTAATGAGAAAAAAAAGTGAAGATGGACGGAGGAGAAAAGGGAGTGACAGGGGAAGGCGGAGGGTGGAGGGAAAAAAAAAGTGAGGAGCATCGTACCTCAGATGGTCGTGTTAACCGTGGACGTTTATGTATATGTGTCAACCTTGAAGCCCTGATAATGGCAGGGCGACTCAGAGGAGCTCTCCCTGAGCCGCTCGGTCTGCCCACAACCCGGTCTTGTTACTGCGCTGATAAGCAGGCGAACGGGAGGGGGGGAGTGCGGAAGATGAGTATAGAGGAGGTGGGGGCGGGGTGGTAGGTTTCAAATGTGAGCCGTCAAGTGATTAGAGCAATTACTTGTCAAGTATTTGTCACAGCCAATCACATCTGCCCCCTTTGTCTCTGCAGAGACAGGCGAGGGGGTGACCCAGACCTGCCCGCATCTGACCGACTGCAGCCCTCACTCATTGTGTGTGTGTGTGTGTGTGTGTGTGTTGGTAGTAATGCTGGGTTATGTGGGACTGCCTTGCCTTGCCACACTCCAGAGCATTATACGTTTGTAATGACTCACAATGCAGAGGTGGGAGTGCTGTTGTTATGGATGATTAGTGATTGGGTGGGTTGTTATTTGGGGTGGAGACGAGTCATTTGTGTATCTCTGTATCTGTGCACTTACATATGTGACAACAAGGCATTTATTTGTGTTATTATCATGTTGTTGTCTGGTTATGGACTGCTGAATTCCCACAAGATCAAATGATATAATAATACACCCTAATATAAAATTATGGCGTGTGTATGTTGCGCCACCATTAGACAGTCTATACACAATTATTGCTTAAAATATGACTGCTGTCGCGTAATTTGCTCTGTTTTATCACCTCATGCCTTCCTTTTGCGTTTTACCACTTCAGTGTTTTTTCAGGAGCCTGAGACATCCTCTGTAACTGATGGAATCAGTTTTAAATACATTTTCTGTTAAGAAAGCATCTTTTTCGAAAAAGTCATTTTTATGAGCAATGTCTCACTCACTCAAAGGCAGCGGTACACCCTGGACTGGTCGCCAGTCCATCACAAGGATGCAATGACTAAATGCTGTATCATTATTATAGACAAAAGTATTCGGACACCTGACCATTACACCAACAGGGACTGTAATGACATATTCAATTACATATACAGAACTTTAATATGGAGTTTGTCCCCCTTTTGCAGCTATAACAGCTTCTACACTTCTTTTGAGTTTCCTCAAGATTTTGAAGTGTTTCTATGGGGATTTGTGCCCATTCATTGAGGTCTGGCACTGATGTTGGACAAACATGTTCATCCCAAAGGTGCTCGGTTAGTTTTAAGATCAGGGCTCTGTGTCAAGTTCTTCTCGTCAAACCATGTCTTTTATAGTCCTTGCTTTGTGCAAATGGGCACAATCATGTTGGAACAGAAAAGAGGCATCCTCTTACTGTTGCCACAAAGTTGTAAGCGTAGAATTGTCCAAAATATCTTGTATACTTGACAGGTTTGGCCATATACTTTGGTCCATTTTGATATTTTTGTGATCACAGGGTATCTTACATGGCATCCAAGTGGGAAATATACAGTATATAATTTATTAGCTCTATTAGTTTATAATTAAGCAATTTGATTACTTGTGAAAAAGGGATTCTGCAATGAATTCACTCAGAGATTAAATTGCATTTCTCTCACTTTGTTCGCTCTGTGGTTCTCCTCCCTCCCCATCCTTTCTTTCTCTCCTCTGCCTCTTTAGCTAAATTCAGAACTGTGACACCAAGTGAAGGCTTTTGGCAGCGCAGCATTGTTGTGCAGAACTTGTTGGCCCTGCAGATCCCATGCTGCGCGAACCCTGGCCGCGTAGCTTGGAGATCACTGCAGATGACCCGCGTTGTTGCTAAACCTCTCGTACTTGGGAGCTTATGTGTGCACTGCTGTGTTTCTGTGCCTCTCATGTTTCTCTCAGTCCTGCCTGACCTCTGCCACATGTGCTGCAAGTGTGCAAACATGATATTTCAGTGTTGCATTGGAACGTGTCTCCAAGGTCCATCTGATCCATGTTTATCGCTACTTTTTGCATTTATTTAGATACCAAGTCACATGTTGGATATAGCAGCAAACAAAAGCAAAGTTAGTAATTATGTTTAATTATAAACCTGATCGTGTGGTACAACTGCTTATGCACATGTAGAACTTGAATAATTTACAGTATTTCACATTAGAAATGACAGTGTATTAGCAGGTACTTTGTGAGTTAAATTGGTAATTTAAACTTTTTTTTATATTTTTACATTTGTTAGTTGTCTATATCCTGCCTTTGTTACATATGACATCTGTGCACTTGTGTGTGAGTCTTTTCAAAAACGCACACCCCATTAATCCACGAGCTGTGTCTCGATTCAAAAATGGTTTTCATGTAACTAGTGTATGCTAATAAATGCTGGTACGATAGTTTATCTGCAGGTGCAAAGCATCGTTACAAAATAGCCCACTGAGCGAAATGGCCACTAACAGATATGGGGATCATTGCATCATCGAATCTACATGTGATGACACTTTTGGTTCCAAAAGTCCCAAAAAAGAAATACAGCATACATATCGCTGTGATTATATTCCAAGATTACATGTGTGCTTCATTAGAACTTTAAAGTATAAAGCAGGGCTGTCAAACTCATTTTTGTTCAGGGGCCATATACAGCACAATTTAATCTCAAGTGGGCCAGACCAGTAAAATAATAGTATAATAACCTATGAACAACAAGAACTCCTTTGTTTTACAGTTAATGAAGTATCTTTTTCACAAAACAAGACATTTCTTGATAAAAACAAGTGCAATTTCAACAATATTGTACCTATATTTACCATTTACACATGTGTGTTACAACCTACAGATCACAGTGGATCTATAAAGGCACACACATTTAGTCACAGGTATCTGGAAGTGAAAAATATAGTATTTCACATTACGATTAGATTCTAATTCATAACAAATTCATCCCGTGGGCCGGATTGGCTCCTCTGGTGGGCCGGTTCTGGCCCGTGGGACATATTTTTTGACACCCCTGGTGTAAAGAAACATGTCTATTGAATTAAGGCAAGAAAAACAAGGAGAAAGACTACTTCCATATTGATTTATGTACATTTACATGCTATATGAACTCAAAGTGTTTTTCATTTCAGTCACACATGCATGTCATTTTGTCAAAGGTAAAGTGTGTAGAATTTAATGATAAGCTTGCAAATTATAACTAAATTTGCAAGTTTAATAGTGCTTGCAAATTTAAGTCTGAATAATAATCCCTCACCTTCCATATTTATGTGTCTAGAAGGAGCTACAGTGGCCTTCTGTTGACAATAAAAGATTTGTATGGTCTGGGCAACTGTAAAAACATGGAGAAGACACGCTTGTAATGTAGACATGGAGAGCTCATTCTAATCCAATGAAAACTAAATTAAAATTAGTTTCACATGATTATACAATAATGAAAACATAAACAATGAATACTTTCTATTTCATTTTAGCCAATAGATCCCCTCCTTAAATCCACCACACTAATCTTCCTTGGCCTTTAAGAGAAAGCACCATGCACCACCAAGAACAGCAAACAGTGACAATCTGCCAGAAACTGTGTTGGGGCTGTGCATACTGTATGCTCCAGGCGTTTTCCAGCTCCATCTCAAAATCTTACATCATCTATTATTCTCCTGCTCATATTGATATGAAATTTCTCCTCTCTGTGTGTGTACAAATTTATGACGACAGGAAAGCAAAGAAGAGCAAAAGAACTCAATTTGTAATTTTCTCTCCATTCTTCCTCGACTGCAATGTATGCAAGTATTTCTTTTTCTTTGGGATGATTGTTCCTGAGGTTGAAGTCAAATATATTGTTTGTGATGTCGCCATGCCGCCCAACTGTAACCAGTCCCCAATGTCTACATTCTAGATATTATTTCTGGCTGTCCATACTCCATCTTGGGGCACAATGGAGCCTCTTTCATTTTCAGTGTCATAATGCGATAGCACAAATTTCCCCGCGAGGCATTGCACTATTGGAAAAGCGAATAACATATGTTGTGTCTCAAACTCACCCTTCTTCTTCTTATCCCACTGGTGCAGATGACCAGTGAGTCTGCCAGTGCCAAGGGCTTAGGACAAAGAGGGAAGACAGGAAGAGGAAGAGAGTGTTCTGGAAACATGTCACTTACACTATCATTCATCTACAGAGTGAGGAGCAAACATTATATGAATCCTCCCTATCAAAACCCAGAAGAGAAGCCATAATGTATTACATTCAGAGTACCACTACTACCAAACATGGCACTGTAATGTACTGCCTGTATGTTTTATTGACACTGGAGGAGGAATAGTTTTTGCTCTGCCTTGAGGAACCTCCGTAAAGCTGATTATCTTTTTCCTTGGCATGACTGACTTGGTGCCGCTTTCCAGGAGGGTATGCGATTGTATCTGTGTTTTTTTTTTATTATATTAAGTTTCACTAGATGCCATGCTAATCTCTCACTCATCATTGAGCTTGCAGGGCACGCTGGCAGCTTTGTTGGAAATTTAAGAGGAAAAAAAAGCAGGATAAATATAAGCGGAGAAGAAATATATACCACAAACAGCATATCCTTACTGCAGGCTCACTTTAACACAACTGTGAGCGCTGTTTTCATGTACATCTGAGATGGATGAGGACATCTATGACTGTCGCGTAACTTTTGATGGCTTGGCTATGCCTTGATTGCAAGATGAAGAGCAATTAAGAAAGTGAGATAAAGAGAAAGTGAAATGAAGAGCAGGCAAATGAGCCGGCGAGCGGGAAAAAGGGAGAGAGTCGGCGAGGGTGAAAGTGGGTTCGGATGAGGCGAGAGAGATGATGAAAAGAGTAGCCACTTGGTCCTCTGAGACTCCTTTTCTTCCCTTGCTGCCAAATTAGCCCAATTAGTCAGAGTGGCCTCTGTTCAGACTGCTGTCAAACCACGACACCATACAGCAGTGCCAGCGGTCATTCTCTCTCATTTAAGTCAGGCTTTTGACTCTCTCCACTGCCTTCTCTCCTGAGCCACCTGCACATGTCTCTGCTGAATAATTACTGTTGGTGTGCGTGTGAAGTGTGAGATTCCGTGTGTATGTGTGTGTGTGTGTTTTCGTTCTTGAAAGGGAAAGACACATCTTTAAAATCAATGCACCACCTCACCAGCATGGTGCCTAAGTGTCCGAATCTGAGGTGTGAGAATTTTTTCATTCCTCAGGTAAAATCCACCAAGAATCTTTTAAAGCTTGCGATCGCCGCAACACTTTTATCTTTAAACATCTGAAGAAGCAAACTTTTATACACAGCAAAGAGAAAAGAGTGTGGAAGGTGAGCAAAGTCTAGCAAAAAAAAGAGAGGCTCTGATAGTGGGTGTATGTTTGTGCTGATTTGGCAACACAATAACAAAGCTTCATCCAAAATAAATACATTAAAACTTGTGTAATTGTTTAATCTGTCATGCAATTAAACAAAACTTCCAGAGAAAACAATGGGTAAGCTTCCATGACATCATTCTGTCAGTACTTACATAAATGCATTAAGTCCTTTTAGAAAACAGTCACCCCTTGTTTCCAAGATGAAGGGATCACTTATAATTTGATAGCCACAGTCACCTTTCATTTCAAATCTCTGGAATTGGAGTAAAAACTGGTTTCTGATAATCACCTGCCCATGGGCCGTGTAGGAACAGAAGAAGAGGAAGTAAGAGAGAGAGAGAGAGAGAGTAGAGGGCTAATTGGGCAACCTTGTTGCATGAACAAACACACCTTAAGCTACATGGATGGTGGGAAGTCACTGAGAGAGCCAAAGTGCATGCATTCATCTCTTTGATTTACCCCATCAGTGTTGTATTTCACCCTGGGCCATGTCATGGGGAAGCCAAACACAGTTCTGACTGGCTGAGACGGAGAATCAGGGAAGTCTGTTTACCAGTGTGAGTGTGTATCTAACAATTTCTCAAGGTTCCGAGGCTTTTAAATGTATGATTTAAAAACACACACAATGATGCTTGTGTGTGAAGAATGAATGAAGGCAAAACCCTAAATTACTTTGAGCTGAAATGAACTCAAATTGGATTGTGTTTGTCCAGATTGGATTGCATTGTATTAAGAATGAAATTAAAAATGACATATTTATATAGCCCAAGTTTGACTCGAAGTATAGCATATAGTCTACAATATAAAAGGGCTAACCAGAGAAAGCACTCTAGAGTACATGGCGAGGTTGGCGATTGTTTAAAATAAATCTTGATTCCATATCATGTCTATCAATCACAATGTGATTTCCATTATTTACCAGACAGTACAGCTTCACTGGGAAAGAATGGAAAATGATGTCGACATTTCTTCCTTGGGCCATAACGTACATCCCCAGACGATTTAATCCAAATCAGTCATTTACTTTTTGAGTTATGCTGCTCAGACAGACAAGCGGGGCCAAAGCCACAACCTCCTTGGTGGAGAAAAGTATTACTTTTGGGCTTTTGCATTACACAGTTGTAGCACTACTCGACTCAACTCTACTCTACCTGCTTTTATGCTATTCAGTTAGGGATAGTACCTGGTGCTTTTTTTTTGGTACCTGCTCTGACCAGGTTCCAAGTGAGCTGAGCCAATACTAAAATGCCAGTCACTGATTGATCAGAGACTGTCATCACTGGAAGTCATGAGTCAAAATCCACAAACGATTGTCAGACTCACTTGACTTGGTAATTCCAAGTTCTAAGAGTAGGGTAAATTCAAATTTTTCTTTAGAAGTGCATTGTAAACATTAAATGAATAGCTGTACTGTTTAATAAATAAAAACAAGTGACAATAATTAGAAAGTGATAAATGATTGACCATGTGTTTCTGTTTAGAACTATTTGTGACAGCACATTGAATGCAACACACAAGCTATTGTAGCCATCCATGGTGGATGCCATCCTTTATTATAAGAACTGAAATGTTATGATATTCATAACTGCTGTTGATAACTCATTATGTGTGTGACTTGAGTGTATCTGTGCACCAGTGTGCATTTATGGACCTGATGCTCCTCTTCCAAAGAGAAATCATTTGGTTGCAGAAAGAGTGCCATGCAGTGGCAGTTTAAATCAGTCCAAGCTAGTTCTCGGGAGAGTCGTATGAAACAAATTTATCGTTGGCAGTTTACCTATCTGGTGTTCCAGCAATACATCTGCCTCATTTGAAACTGACTGGATGTTCATTTGTCAGGAAAATGTAATTGACACAAGAACACCATGCAAACAAGAACAAATGACACCACTGTCTTTTAGAATCAAACACTGAAATATTAATTCTTCCCATATCAATGTGCTCTGCTCCCATTTTACTTTGCTGGAGGGGATGGGGTGAACCACCTCTTAGGCCCCTCTGGCCACCTCTTAACCCCAGCTCTAGTGTGTGTCAGGCTGCTCCAGGAGCTGCCAGGCGCTTCCAAAAGCCCACCGACTAATTAGGCCCTCTGCATGGGCTTGATAAGAAGGGCTCACCAGCGATGGAGAATCAACAGAGCCCTACTGAGCGGCCAAATGAGCCGGGCATGGAGACGAATGAACAGACAGATGGCTGCTGGCTAACTGGTGGGCAGGGGCGGTGCAGGGCTGTGGAGGAGACCCAGGTGCCATGGGGGCTGGGTGAAAACAGTTGAGGTAACCAATACATTTGGTGCCATCCAAATACAAAGAAAATTATATAAACATTTAAAGGAAGCTATAGAAAAATTATGTATGGCACAAGTATGCATTGGCATGGAAACTGGTGTGTTTATGGGACTGGGGGCATCGGTTCTAATTAACCTCTTGTTTACCCTTAACATGGTATTATTTATTAGTTTTACCTGAGGCATTTTTGAAGACAGAGACCTCTAACCTTCCTGTTGCACATCGACATTGGTAATTACAATTATTCACTAGAGGATTTACATTTACATTTACATTACATTACATTAGCTTAATTTCAAAGTTGACCCGGAATCCACTTGTAATATCTGTGTAATAATCAATTAAAATACTGAACCTTGTGTGACATCTCATTGTAATGCAAGTGTTTTATGCAGACCAAAGCTTCCCTTATAGACTACACAAATACACAGACACACCATTCATGCACTTGTGCCTATTTGCTCGAGGACAGTTTGTTTGCCTCAGCAGATTCCCTCAAAACTACACAGATTGCTGCAGTGTTTGTGTGTGTGTGTGTGTGCCTTTGTGCTTATGTAGGTTTGCATGATGGCTTACATCTACCTGGATGATTTACCAGAAGCTACCTTCTCAGTTGTGCTTTGACAAACCTTTGACTTTGGAAATCAGCTCGTTTAATCCCTAATCAGCCAAAACATCCTAAACAATTGATATATTTAAATATGTGATATAACATAAAAATACCAAAATTATATTTAATTTTTCAACATAGTTGTAGAACTAATATGATGCATTTTGACATCATCCACACATATGGAGGATCCAGCTTTGACTTTTGGGACACAGTCACTGAATTATAATACAGCTGAACAGGTTGTGATTCTGCATTGCGATCTTTGGCTTTAGGTAGCGTTGTCACTACATATACCAAACTCCTCTGTTAAATATTGAGATTTTAGAAATGTCCTTGCTAAATGTTGGAGGTTAATGCATGTTTTCAGGATTTTTAAGTCTCTTTAGCTGATCTACAGTTCGCCATTGTTTGGTTTGATTCTTGTGTGGGACGCGCTCATGATTCTTCCAGTGACGACACTCTCTGACCAATCAGTGGCCGGCAGTCTGTCGACGTCACATTTTAGTATTGACTTAGCTCACTTGGAACCTCGCCAGAGCAGGTAATACAAAAAACAGGTACTATCGCTAATGGAAAAGCAAAAAAACAAACAAAAAACGAGTAGAGCCGAGTCATGCTAGAACTGTATGGTGGAAAACTGCAATTTGTCTTGTTCAATACTGTACCGCAATGATGTTGTCATTGTTGGATAAAAGTAACTGCTAAATGACTAAATCCATCTATTTAATGAACAGTTACAGTATGTACAGTATGTAACTCATTTCAAATGACTTGTCCCCATTGATTATGTTGTACTATATATAAATTTATAGTAGAGATGTAGAGTAAAGATGGTGTCAGCTCTTTTTTTAAATTATGGAGCTGTTTTCGGTGTTCCACTGTTAAACCATGGAACTCTCTGTGTGTGTGTGTGAGTGTGTGTAAGATCCACTTAAACCTTCCCATTAGCAGCCCTCCGTGCAACACCCACCCAGACAACCCACAGTTCTCATTTTCAGTAATAGAATAGGTTCAATGTCTCTTAACTTCGACAAATACTGGAGATGAACATGCCCTTTGTTGGATGCTTTTATCAACAGTCGCTACATTACATTGAGCATGGGTGGGCCCACAGGGAATCGTTTCTCCTTCTCTTCCTTTTTATTCATTCTGAGATGAGTGACTCAAGATCTGTATCAGCCTGTGAATGAGCGCTGCGACTCAGCAGTCTGAATATACTTACATACTACAGAGGAGAGATGCTCAGGGGAAATTATTCCAGGTGCTGTAGTTTGATAATTGTCTTGTACTTATATAAAACCACACCGCATGCAGATTTAAATGTTAAACCCTGAAATAGATAGAAAAATCCTCTTGTACTTATTAACATAAAGACATGCACTCTTACTTAGCAGTTTAGGAGCACCGTAGTAATACTGCACTGGGTCGGCCTCCTTTTGCTCTCAAAACAAACTCCATTCTTCATGATATGAACAAAATATTGAACATATCCCTTTGGGACTGTGGTTCATTGATGGACAGAAACAATAATACACATTTAACACTTATTGTGGTAGCTATTTGGAGATGAGGTAAGATTGGTTAAATGGGTTAGGGTTATAAGGGGTATAAATTGTGGCCTTAAATTGATGCAAATCTCCATCAACAATTCTCAGATGTGCCATGAAAGACTGCTACCACGGTTACACTGCCAGCAGCAGCCTGGACAGTTGGGTCCATGGATCAATGATTTTGAAGTCAAACTTCAACTGCAGGAACCAGCAGACAGAACGATATTCCCACCAATCTATCTAACTAGTCCAGTTTTGGTGCGCTCCACTGTCAGATTTCTCTTACTGGCTGATTGAAACCCTGACTCAAAGTTTGACATGATTTGTTTGATTTTTGATGTTACTTTGTACGATATTGTATAGCTTTTCTGTCAGTTTCTTACCATTCTGAGTAAACTCTGATGGTTATATCAATGAAATTGCATTGTCTGCATGGATTTGCATTGAATTGCATGAATAAGCAGGTGCAGCTGTGCCCCTAATAAAGTTCTTGATACTTGTAAACCCAATTTTTATTTTTTTTCTTGAGTTTAAGGATAGTTATAAAGCCAGTGTGTGTTGTTGGTCCATTCCAGCTCTCCTTGGAAACCTTCTGGTCCAGGCAGTTTAAATTGGTCCTGCTGAAAGGCCCTTGGCACTGATGCTACCAGGCCAGAGTCTTTTCCAGACTTATAAGATCATGTTCCACTTTTGGGACGCTTGTTTTTCGTCTCTCTACCTTCCATCCAAGAGGCTCAGTATGTCTCGGCAGGAAAAGTCATTGCCAGGTATCCATCTCACAAATATTTTAAGTCCGGCCAGCATTCATTAGCTGCTTGACCTGTCGTCTCTTGTGATTTGTCTCTCAAAGGCAGCTTGATTTTTAAGTAACAGAACGAATGCCAGCTATTCTTTCGTTGTGAGGCTAAAGGACGTCTCTTGTTCCAGCTAATCACTAGTCTCTGTATAGAAAAGGTCTTTGTGGCCATCTGAGTGCACACATTTAAGATCCAAAATACGCTGAACTGGATCCCTAACTGTAGTAACTAACAAAAAGCATCAAAGTTAGTTGTCAGATATAATATAGTGGTATAGCAGTAAGTCCAACGAGTGCAGAACAGCCTTGAATTCATTCAGTTGATACTGGAAGACATAGAGAGTAAAGCATTGTGTAATGCAGCCAAAATGTATTGAGATTTATTCAAAATAAATGAGCACATTTGAGTTTCTCTGTCTCTTCATGTTTACCAACTGTTAGAAGTTTGACCTGTGGCATACTACTGCATGAAAACATCAATCTAAACCTAGTCCATCGCTGACAATGGATAAGTGCCGAACATTTCATATAAATAAATACATACACAACCCAGTAAGGGCCCATAAAGATGTAAATATGCAAAAAGCATTGCACATTAAGTACACAGTTTATGGAATTTTACCCTTGCCACATATGAAAAATGAGGCCCATGCATGAATTTACAATTCAGATGGGTTTCCTTAGGGATGCCCATTTAAGATGAATTGGTATAATATATTTGTTGTCTTTTCCGCTCACTACTGCCATTGAACATCATTAAGTAATGCGCATTCACTGGTGGAAGCAGAGCTCATGTTTATCATCATTTATTTGGCAAGGAGTCGTTAGCCCGGGCCTTGGGTCGACTCCGTTGTGAACTCCTGTAATGCAGTACGACCACCAGCGTGTTCCAGCCCACTCCGCTCCTCGTGTGATCATCTATCATAACAGTTTTACATGCAAAAGATGAAGGAAGAAGAATATTATCAGCCGCATGCTTAAAGAGGGGGCGTATGTAGAGTGGGCATGGACGGGAGGACGGGATATCTGTGCACATATTTATGCATCTTGTGTACGATGGCGTTTGAACATTTGCCTAACAACCATGCATACATACCAAGCTCATTTATACGTCAGTTGGACACCAGAGACTGAGCGGCCATATTGATACAGGGAGCGACGCGTCCACACTGAGCAGATCCCTCCTGCCTGCTGTGAAGGATTATGAGAGTCATTTTCCAGGGTCTTGAGAAGAGGTCTACATGGGACTCAACAATCCCTGTTTTAACACCATTATATAGCTCCCTGTGGGGTGCACAGAAAAAACCATCCATCATGTTTTGGGGGGAAAGAGGGAAATGAGGATGGCAGCGTCTGTGAATATTATTCCTGTTTTCAAGCATTTCTGTTGCTTACTTACCGTGTGTGTGTGTACCGTGTTTTTCCAATCCTACAATTTTAATTCATATTGTTTACCCGACATTGTATCACATCTGTCTTGGTGCTACACAATTTTACTGCGATCTGTTCATATTCGTGACAAAATGGCAGAACAAATACACTCACAAGGTTATAATATGTACTAATGTTTTATGTTTTTGTGCAGGGGAAACTGCATATTTGCTCTTGTTGGATTATGATTATTGAGATTAGCAAGATACATACAAGGCAAACTCTGGAGTCTAACACTGCCCTGGAGCAAAAGAGACAAAAAAAGGCTCCTTTTTTTGTACCATGTTGTTTTGTCACAGGCGTAGTTTGAAAATAGTTTCTGACTCTGGATAATGGGGAGACTCATTTGACATGGCACCACATGTTCAATAACACCCTCCCCCCCTCCATCCACACTACTTTTTTACACCACTTGTGCTCATAATTGAATTAGACATTTAAGACTATTATGATTCTGCAATTAGAGATGATTTAATTACCTTTTTTATCACAAGGCTCTTTAATTTAAGCAGCCAAGAGTCATTATAATCCAAAGAAAAGAGCGAATTCTATTACTCTAGCTCGCATCAAGTCATTTATATATATATGTGTATATGTATATATATATATATATATATAAATTACTATATATAATATTATACTATATATACATTATATACATATATATATATATATATATATATATATATATATATAATGACTACTTTTGTAGCCAAAAATTGCATCATAAAGTCTCTTTAGCTTACGTGTAAACAAAGGATTTCCTTGTTTGCTAAATATTAAAGGAATATTTTTAAATTTGGATGAGACTGATGCTTTTCTTAGATTAAAATGTTTAGCAGACATTTAGTTTAATATAGGAAAGAAATTAACTGCCAATAATAAATGGTCACAATACAGGATAAGTATGTGTGGTTTTTATAATACATATTTCCAATGCGTTAAATAACTGACACATAACTTTTAGTTAACTGCTGAGCGTAACGTAGGAACCTCGTCATCAAGAAATGTAATTTAAAAAAAAGAAATGTGAATGTTCAGTTTGATTATGATTTAAAAATATGAAAGTTTTCCGTGACACATTAAGTGTCTTTGTGTCAAAAAACCTTTCCTTTTTTTACAGACTTAAGTACTTTTATGGACCTTTCACAGAATGCAGGTTAATCCCTGACATGTCCTCTCTCTCACATACTCACACACACACATACAAACACAACACTTTCTTTTCATTGTTCATTTCTTTCCTCCTGTCCTCCCCCTCTTTTTCTGCTCTCCCCTTCCTTTTCCCCCCGTCCCTGGCCCGCCACACGGTTTCTCCCATAGTGCGTAATGTGAATGGACTCCTGGGTGTTGTGGCCCCCTTCCGAGCCTTGCAGGCAAATTTGCGGCAGCCACTCTGATGGGGGCAGTGCACACGGAGTCCACAGCAGTTTGCCGGGGCAAAGAAGAGAGCGATGTGAAAGGATGATGATGGGTTTTGTCTAGGACTTCGAGGATTGTATCGCCGCGTACAGAGAACGGCAGCGCAAGGAGCAAGCTACGTTGGTCAAGACAGAGTACTTTTGACAGTGCTTTGTTTTGAATCCACAAGGACTTGTCATATGCCTCAAATCGTTTGCTCTCACTGTGCTGTAGCTTCATGCTCCACCGTGAGCTGAGACAGGGCCCTGCTGTCTTCTGAGGGTGTGTGTCACACAAGTGTGTGCATGCCAAGACGACTGGCATTCTATTTATGTTTATTTTTGCAGTGCATATGTGCGCGTATGTGTGTGATGGCAAGCACAAACGCCAACATCCGACAGTGCTGTGTCTTGCTTCACTGTCTCTCCACAGGAAAACATGATAAACAAATGCAAATATTAAATAACTTACAATATTTTCAGTCAATCATTTGACTAAAGCACATGAAATAAGCAAATTTACCCCTGAGTTGACTTCCTTAAAGGCCTCACTACACTTTACCCAAGTTGTTGACGTGATTCACTCACATATAGCACTCATATGAAAATGGTACAGGTCTCATGCATATCTAATTTTAAATATTCTGACTTACCGTAAGCACAGGGTCCATGCATAATCATTGCAGACGTGGCTGGGGAAATGTATTATAATTTAAGTACATGGCCAATGCCGATTTATAGATATCAATGCAGCTGATATGTGATATATTTTGCAGATTTTTCTTCCATTTAAATAATGGAACACTTATTTTTTTGTCTGTGCAGCACTTGTGCATTTTTTTAAAAACAAAGCAATGTATGATCTAGATTTTCAAAACATGAAACAGGTTAAGTAAACGTTTGCATGCAGGAGAAACGTTGAGTGACTAAGCGACACTTCTCAATCAGCTAATGCTAATTATTTAAAGAAAAATTTAAAATTGGATCAGTAAATTGGCCCAAATAGTTAAATAGCGTGTATGTATGTGTGTTGTATTAAAAACTAAGACTTCATGATGCAGCCAGTTTTGAAATAAGTCACTTCTCAAAGCTTCTAATTGCTAGAGCATGGCCGCAGCATTTCATGCCACATTAGTCTGGGTTTAAACCAAATCTGCCTCTATTAATGTTTTATGCTTAATTTCATGGAGGTGAGGACTGACTGCTGCTGCTTGGGCACCAGAATTATTACCTGGCAGCAGTGGGTGGCATTGGATGACATGGGTGAGTGAGTATAGTGCACGTTTAAACCTGCACGCACAGTGTGAATCTGCGGAGACGTCGCCCTTCATCACATTAGTGATAGAAGGCATCTTAACAGTTTTTTAATGTATGTGTGATGTTTAAGACACAGTACATTGATTAAATATGACGACGTTAAATGAATGATATCATGGCGATATAGAAGTGCATATGTCGTCTGCTTTAAATTTGAAAAATAAAAAGAGGATTGCTTAATTTTGATTTTAACGGAACACTAAGGGCCAGAAATACAGGCCGTGATAACACAACATTAACTATGCACGGGAAATAAAGGTGAAATAAAGGCCACTGTTGGTCATAATTTAAGAAAAATTGCTCTTCAACTTAGTAAAAACAACCATATGACCCGTAAATGTCTTTAAATGTTATTTTCACTTCCAAATGACACTAAAAAACGAGCATAGAGCATGCAGACAAACACTCCTGTCTTGATAGTGAAGCCTACATTAATCTTGTCCCTGCTCGTGTCATCATCTTCAAGGTTGTCTAATGACTTGAAACAAAGGCAGCGCTCGGTTCTTAATGTGGACCTACTGGGATCACTCACATACTTGAACACCAGGCTGTCCACTCATTAGTCCACTCATCAGTTTTCATGTCAGCGATCCCGTCCGCCGTTGTAAATCCTCGTCTGTTGAAAAGCTGTTTTTTTTTTTTCCAATGAAAATAAATTTAGTTTAGATTTAGTTTGTGTTGTTTGCTTTGATTAAAACATTTGTCATTTGTATTCCCTTTTGTGCCATAATATTCAACCATATTTTTCTTACTGTCATGCGTAAAAAAAAAAAAAGAAAACTCTTATTGATCCAGTCGCTCTTCAGGCGAACTTGTCACCCCTATGTTACCTTTGAGGTTTGCCCCCCTTCATCAGGCCATGGCACTTTTTCAGGCTGCATTATTCCATTTAAACTTCAGTCCTATTTATGGCCTATCCTATCCTCCGGCCTGCCCGGGGCTATCGAACTATTCATCCAACAGACTTCGTGTAACCCTGTCATAAAAGCCTCTTCCGGGATGTGTGCTGTAAATGTGTGTATTTGTGAGTGTAGAACACATGAAAGGTGTGTGATGTGAAGCAAATGGTTTTTAAGTCTGTGTGTATGCTTGTGTTGGTAGATCTTTGCATACAGCACCTCCTCATTCAAGTCAGAGATCCTTGATAATCATAAGCCTCAGTTCTCTTCATCCTTACAGCCCCTTGTGTTTCCTCCGTTTTGACACACCCAAGCATTTAAAGTGATAGCACAGGTTTTTTGACGATGTGAGATGAACAGTAAATGGTGCAAAAGTCTGTGTCACCACAGAAGACTTGATGACGCGGACGCCATCAGCTGGTTGACAGATGGTTACATTTTGTTGCTGCTTCAACTCATTTTTTGGAGTGACATTTGCTTCTTGCACTAAGGAGGAAATGTGTGGACTGATAAGGAAACCACAACAAATCCTCCCCTTGCCCACTGTACACGTCGTTTCTTCCGTTTCTGGTCCAGTGGTACGTAGAGGCGAAAGGGACGTTTCAATCACATGGTTTATAAAAGTACTCAATTATTCACTAAACCTATTTCCACTCGTCAGCTGGGATTGGCACCAGCAGCCACCTTCCTCAAGAAAGAACTGTAACATGATATTTCAGAATGTTTTCAGAATTTTCTGTTTCCAGTAATGTTTTTTAGGCACAAATCAAAAATATGGATAAAAACAAGCTGATTGAAACTCACCCTATGTTTTCAGTACTTCATACAACACAACAATTTAAACTTTTTATCCTCCACATGAGGGTCATGGTTCTGCTGGTGCCAATCCCAGCTGACATAGGGCGAAAGGCAGGGTACACCCAGGACATCGCAGAGACGAACAACTATTCACTCTCACACTCACACCTATGGTCATTTTAGAGTGTTCAGTGAACCTCTGCATGTAGTTGGACACGTGGGAGGACCTGGAGGAAAACGGAACAGAAAGAAAAGCTTGCTTGCCGTCAGGACATGAGGCAATAGACGTCATGTTTGAGAGGGGACATGTTTCAGGGATCAGATGAAGGAAGAACATGTGGATTCAGGCAGAGAAAGTAGAAGTCCAAAGAAAATTAGAGAAAGAATGAGTGAGCAAAAGTGATCAACAAGGACTGATGCCGTTCATTGTTTTTTTTTAGAAGGAGAGGTTGAACATGAGCTGTCAACTCATGGCTGAACAGATTTTCCCCTCCAACTTTCTCTCTCATCCCAATTTGTGCCCTGGTGGAACCTCCTGGATCAGCAGAAACGGGGGAAGTTTGGATAAAAGATATGCCCATCACCATCCTCTTCTCCCCTGTTTTTTTGTTATTGCTCGTTGTTGTTTCATCCTTGTCTTTTACGAGGTGTCTCCCACCAATCTTAGTCTGGGGGATGCTCCTAATGGGCCACTGCAGCGATGTTTCAGGCAAGGCTCTTTGGTGTATCGGTGCAGAGGGGAGCGGGTGATGCAGAAAGACGGGCAAGATAAGGGATAATGTGAGACAGATTGACAACCACAAGAAGGCATTAGGCAAATGGCATCATTAAAAAGTGCAGTTACCTGCGCCAGGCTTCATGTGGCATCAGATGAGAGAGGAAGAGTGAGAGGGTGAAAGCATGGAAACACACCGGGGCTTTGCGCCCCCAGCTTTGCTGCTCTGGTAATTTTGATCTTCTTGCTCTTTTGTTTTAATACATTTCACCACTTGACTTTCAGGCTTGATCATGAGACGGAGACCAGGGAAGAGGGGCTCTTTGATGCCATGAGTGCACAAGTGTGTGTGTGTGTGTGTGTGTGTGTGTGTGTGTGTGTGTGTGTGTGTGTGCGCACATGTTCTGTTGAAGTACAGATAATCTTTTGACGAACAATTTAAATAAACAGCTAAAAATATTACAAAGACATAAGAAGCTTTGTGGGCTCATATGTTGGATGTTGGATGAGGAAGACAACAATCTTGACTTTTGATTGAAGGTCAACGTTCAAGAGTATTCATACAGACATGTCAGACACAAGATTAAAAGCATGAACAGGTAATTGATCAGTCACTTAGTGGAGCTTTGAAGCCATGTCAAATATTTGAAACTACAGAATAAGTTTAGCATCACATCGCTCATCTTTCAAATGAGATCAGGCCACAGATAAGCAGTCGGCCACAACATTCTAACCTGTTACTGCTTTTTAATATTGCTGCTGATAGGTGTGTGTGTGCGTGTGTGCGCGCGCGCTGTGATGTGTTGATGTGTGTGTGTTCTCGGTGTGTATGACTGTCCTCTGATGTTGCTCTTTGTAAATTGCAACACAGACAACCAAGAAGAAAAAAAGGAATGTGAAATCACTTGACTGCAGAGATTCCTGCTGCGGTGCCTCTGGCAGCTACACACACACACACACACACACACACACACACAAGGTGCGTGTCTGCGACTTCAGAGAACTACACTGATTTACGGTAATTTCCTTGAGTCTTTCTGTTACCTTAACACCTAACATTAACTCCATCCTTATCCTCAACTAATCTAACCTTAACATTACACTGAAGTAAAAAGGTCTTCACCTTTAAAAATCAATGATTTATGTTATGGTTTTTGTCTTGTAAGAAAGATAATGTCCCGCGATATAGAAATAAAGAAATTGAGGTTCTTATACCGAGAGCACCTATCCAAGCATGCACGCACATACACACACATGGAGGCTCAGTATTTAATGTTAAGTCCACTGTTTTTATGAAATATCACCACTGACACCACTGAATTATAACATATATATATATATATATATATATATATAAACATACACACACAAACTGAGTAGATAAAGTATATGATGTACATTTGTATGCAGTTACAAATGAAATGCCTGGTGTTAAAAGCACGGCAGTCGTACATGTAGTACACTGCTATAGCAAAGTCATTTGGTTAAACCATTTTGGTCCAGACAGGAATATTTCAATGGGATGGATTGGGATGAAAATTAGTACAGACATTCATGATGCCCAGAGGATGCATCCTAATGACTCTGTTGAACCCCTTATTTTCCTCTCGTGCTGCGAGCAGGTCAGATTTGATTCTTGGACTGTGAGAAGCCTCAACATCAGACACATGAAATGGCTCCACATTCGGGGCAACTCCGTTCCCTCCGATTAAATAAGTTAGTAGTTAAGACTAGATACTAAAGGACGTCATCCTCAGCATTTCCCCCTCAAAGCGATTATGTGCTTAAAGTACAGCCTCGCAGAGCTACAACCGTAGATATTATATTAGCAGATAATGACATCACTTCAGATGAATCACAATAATCTTCAGCGCGGAAGATAACGACTGATGAATCCAGTGTAAACAAATTTACCAAATTGTAGGGTATTAGCTTTTATTCACTTGTTATCGTGTAAGGATGGCCATTTAAATTGAATTAACAGCATAGGTGTAATAAGTTACCAGTATTGATGTTTTGTGTGTGTGTGTGTGTGTGTGTGTGTCTGTGTCACTTCCATAGGTCTGCACTTGCAGATTAAACTATTTTCTCATTCCTAACACAAATTGGATTCCGGCACTGAGTGTAGTCCAGGACGGCAGAAATGCTCCCCTCATGATTGTCACAGGCCGACGACTTGCTTGTTCCCGGGTGCAACAGACCAATGAATGAATAATGAAATAAATAAAATTGATGCTCTGCACATGTTTCAAATCCATAAACCTATCTAATCGGCTCGGTGGAGAAATGGAAAGCAGTTGAGGGCTCACGTTCGCAGCGTTCCGCCATTATGTAAATTGAGGCCAATCAAACTGCCGCCATGGAAAAGCTTTGTAATAGAGCGTTGATTAGCTAGGCAGCTTTGAATCAGCCATAAAAAGAGTCATATAAATGGGTAAATTCAGCCTGGCATAATTTAGCCCAGTGAACTTAATATGACTCTAAAGTCACACTGTGTTATACATATGCACATTATGGTAACTGTGAATGCTCAGCTGAAGTTTATCTCTCATCTTTGATGTCATTAATGGATTGGACGTGGTTCTCACTTCAGTCTTTACAACAAAAAAAGTGTCCCTGAACATTTTTGAGCATGAGTTCTTCTGTTATATGAACGCAGGGACCACTCGCTGATGAGTGACAAAAATCCCCCCCCCAAAATTGAAATGGCAGTGAATGTTTTTCATGCGCTCATCACTTTCACTCTGTGTTTATTCAACTCTTTCCTCTGCCCTTGTTTGTTTTGCAGCGTCCCTTCCAGAGTCAAAGATAGGTCTGGCCTGTTTTGTGTGTCCTTGTGTGTCGCTCCGTCTCTGCCAAAGACATGTCCATGACTAGAAATAGGTGAGTGAGCACTTCCTCCGTAGTTGTGTCCCCTCTGACTTGCTGTTGTCCTATTTAGTGTTGTTAGCCAATGATATCACTCTGGCGTTTCCCCTTGGTAACGGTAAATTGCTGTTTCTTCCGACCTTGTTGCTCACGCAGCCAGGTTTCACTTAACAGTTTGGCCTTCTGTGGATGTCCCCCTCTCCTTGTTTGTGTCTCTGCTAGAGGAGGCAGTGAGGTTAATTTATACTTGTGTACGCGAGTATCACAGTAACGATGCACCATGTACACTGAGTGGTGTTGCAGCAAAGTGTCTGCCATTCTTTTTTTTGCTTTTTTCTTAAAAAGCATCAATAATGTCATTGTTTCCCCAGTGAATTATGTAGTGGACAGTTCAGCAGGTGGACGGCATGTCTAACTTTCATGAAGGAGACCGTTTGGGGCTCATGTCTTGTCACAGTTTTGATTTTGAAGTGCCACCACACACTTTCTTTATTGTTAAATGTATAACCTGTCTAACTGTACACACATGAAAACAAACGGTGTGGAAATGTTGGCGATTTTTGTGCTGCTCAGTACGCTTCTTTGTGTTTTCAGTCATACTCCAACCTGTTTGCAGTTGTGCAACTACTGTGGTGTGTCAATCAACAAATGACGTAATCAGTTACTGACTACTTTAATCACAAATAAGCTGAGTTTGAGTTACATAGGAGCCGAGCTCACAGGAAAGTAGTCGCTTAAACCTAACCAACAACCATTAATGCCGTTTCCATTGCATCGCAATCATTTACATAAAGGTGATAAACAGTCGAACAGAAACCTGTTTTCCAACCAGCAGTGTAAACACAGGCCCCGATGCACGCTACTAATAATGAAGCAAAATACAAACACAGTACATATTAAACCATGTGGATTTTACTTCGGCTATTGTATTAGTAAAAGTAGAGAGGACAAAAGGAAAATTGATCAGAACAGGGCTCAGTGTTACCATGGTGCTGCACGCCACAACAATGCACTATGTCACAAGCCTGCGAAACAAGAAACCACATTAACATAATTGAGATTTATTTCTTGCACTCGTTTTTTTTTATCACACTGCATTATATATTAACAAGAAATGTTTTTATTGGACCTATTTTGTGGACTTAATGTAGTTATGTATTATAGCCACTGGGGGGGCACTGTGCCAGTGTGTTGCCTCCATCTGTCTTGACAAAAAGAAAAAAATGAAGCGTGAAGCGTGCAAATGTCGCAGGGTGACACGAGATCTAACATAATGAGGTGAGCTGATAGGTGTAATTAGCGCCGTGTGAACTCATTTGTCAATGGTTTGAATGCAGCGGACATACATTTGTTATAGTTACAGTGTAGTTTGTGACAGGACAATGTACAAAGACGTGATACCACTTTTACGATGCACGTAATGGAAAATAAAAGTGTATACCCCAAAGAGCACAAACAATATGCAATTTAGAGACATTTATTGCCGCCCGTAATTGAAAAGAACGGAACTGAAATTCATCTATGTTAAACTTAATTTACACTCATTTTAAAAGCCAATACCACTGTGTCTTTCCATACTTATACTAATCCACAGACATTTAGACTATTTTAACGATTAATACAACATGGAATGCAGAGTTCATTTCAGGGTCTTCTGTGGCAGAGCTTTTCAAAATAATACAACTATTAAATGAGATTTCATTTACTATTTGTACTCTGAAGCCTCATACATTTACGATTGTTATAGTCCATCACTCCCAAACTAAGGCAGACTAGCAGGTAGAGTGCTGAAATATGTGGAATCCTTTCTTTTTTGTGTTCACCCTTCATCTCTACGTTTATTTCAGCACCGATGCATGTGTAAGGCCACTTTGTATGGATTGTGCATGTCTGCAGGCGGCACACCTTGCTGTACACATATTATTTGGTCTAATGGCAACAGACCCAGAGGACAAAAGAAATCACACTCACACACACACAAATACATATTTGCCTCCTGAGGTTCCCTCTCCTCTCGTTCATCTTTTATTCAAAAGTGCTGAGCATAAGTAAAAGAATTGGACAATCCAGTCAAAGTGACGAGAGGGAGGGTGAGGTTTTTTCCCACTTGTCTCCGCCTGCTATAAGCAAGAGGGATCTCCTATCTTGGTTTTAGAGAAGTGTTTACCAATGTTTCATTCATTAAGCATCAGCAGCCACAGGAGGGACATCATCCATCTGCCAAAGTGGATGTTATTATCACCTTAAATCACTTCACAGTGTACCTGCGTTGTTGGCAGTCGCAGGCCAAGGGAGGCCAGCCCCCGTTAGCCCCCAGGGGAGAGATGCTGTCACTCTCTCCCTACCTCCGTTTCTCTCTCTCTCTGTCTCTCTCCCTCCCTCCCTCACCCATTTTTTTAATCTACATTATTCTCTACTTTCTTTCTTTCCACTCAAAGCTCCAGTGTGAAACTTCTGTCGCCCCCCTGAGGAATTCTGCCTATTTAACAAAACGCTGCCAGCGCCTTTTTGCTTAAGTGATCCCGCACCACCCCCACCTCTCTGCTACCCAGATGTATTAAGCATTTATCCCGTCAAAAACTGCTGAATGTCAGAGTTTTTATAGCAATAGAATTCACCTCTGAAACTTTTTGTGGGGGCTTCACGGCCTTTTTTATTTTTGGCCATACTCAAACCTGTAGAGAACATCTTGCTTTACTCCTGGAATGTAGCTGTTGTGTGTGTGTGTGTGTGTGTGGTAAATCAATTCTGGTGTGCAGTGCGTTAATGTCGTCAGGTGACAACAGAACAAAACACAAAACGTCATGTGAGGCAGGACACGACTCTTTGTGTAGTTTGTGTAGTCTATAGGCGCTTTTCCACTCTACAGTTCTAGCATGCCTCGGCCCGGTTCACCTCACACCTTGTTTCAAGGGGAAACCAACAACCTGAAACTGGGAGGGGTGAACGATCTGCATTGTTCAACTGAACGACTCTCTAGGTAGACAGGTGTCAGCCCCAAAGGTTAAATACCTGTTTTTCCCACCGAGAGGTGAAATGTCTTCAACTTTACTCAAGCAAGTCCAGTCGTCAACTACTGACGAAGAAGACGTCACGGCAGTTTCATGCAGCCGTGCTATAACGACCTGGCCCAGGTTAAGAAAGTACTATGGAGTAATGGAAAACGATGTGCCTGGTACCCAAACCATGGAGAGTCAAGCTTTGCCAAGCTGAGTAGTGCCAAATGTGAAACGCAGGTTTACGCCTTTTCTTTCTTGTTCTTTTTTATTATTGCAAATAAATGGTGGGGACGTTAGTCATTTTCATCAGAAAACAAATTAAACATTTATTTTTGAGCGCTTTCAACAGTCGGGCCCTGAATCTACAGTCACTGAATCCTGGTCCTTGGAACCATAAGATGGGAGCCTGGTGCTAACATTACTCCCACTGTTAATTGAAAGTTTCAGACAAGTCAGCAGATATTACTGTAACAGCTTGGGTTTATGTGTATTGCAATTTAATTTTTTTTTTGTCACAGCAGGAGCAGAGAATGTTGTACTCAATGTCTGAGCAGCACATCCAGATGCTCGTTATTACTTCTTATGATGTGCATGGTATTTTGTTTTTGATGTGCATCTCAGTTTTCAGAGTTCAGTCGATGGCATTAGCTACAGTAGCTCAGCACAGTAACACAACATTCAATTATACAGTATATAAAGGAATACTTCACCGATTTGCATTTAGCTTTGTATTACTAGAATAAAGGTAGTATTTTTGAAACATTGTGCTTCCAAACCTCAGTTTCCCCTGAGTCAAGAAATATCTTTATTGTTTGTTTTGTCACGTGCCCACCAGTGACACTGAGGCTTGAAACTGCAAACGCTAATTCTGCACTTTTTAGACCCACTCGTAGGGGGACGGGACCTCATTCCCAGAATGTAAACAATGTCCGCCATCTTTGCTAAATGTTACGCTAACAGGACCAAGTGTCACTGGTGGGCACGTAACAAAGAAAAGAATGACGATATTTCTCAACTCAGGGGAAACTGAGGTTGGAAAGCACAATTTTTCACTATTCTAGTAATACAAAGCTAAATGCAAAATGGTGAAGTATTCCTTTAAGAGTTATGCACCGCAGCTTTTAGGAATTTCCTATGCATCTTTGCATCAGGGCTAACAGTTGTCCTTCCAGGGCCAGTGTGCTTTGTCTCAGCTCTCGAGGAATCACTCACACATACCCACACCCTCTTTCCCTCCATCTCCAGTCTCTTTCCCCCTCCTTTCGTCCCTCTATTTATCTCTGCCTCCGTCTCTCCCTCCTTCAGTTTTTGCTGCTCAGCACAGCAATTATTGCCCCAACTCGCTTTGCAATGACCTCTGAGATGATTAAGTGAGATTACCTGTACGGTACGCGCGTCACGCTGTGCATGTGTGTGTGCGTAGGATACAGTAGCCAGTCGTCTTTAGCCACAGGGCAGGTGAGCCCCTACAGTGTCTGTATGGTTGGCTGGATGCTTACAGTATTTCACAGTGATTTGTAGCCTGGCATACAAACACAGCACTTATCATCTGAGGATGAAATGAACAGATTGGAGGGGAAAAGAAAACAAAAGGTGTCAAAGTGGAATTGAGTAGTCTCTTGTGTTCACTTACCTCGGACAGATAATCACTTTACACAATCTGCACGAGCATATGTACAGTTAAATGTGGCTCAAGTCCAATTTAGTATATGTTCAGTAAGACCAAAGAGAAAATGGAATGGATATAACTTGTGCAAAACACAAAAGTCTTTCTACACGCTCCAATTTAAAGGCCCTCTCCTGTTGGTTCCCCACTTTCATTACGATATGCCTCTCATTAGGTGTCCGTTGCTCAGCACCACCTCCGGGTGGAACTTGCACTAATGAGGACACTACATCTAATGAACATCCTCCTCCCTCTGTCCTTAATTACAGAGCTGTGCCTCTCCGCAAGCCGAGAGGTGCAGGGGGGAAAAAAAATCCCCACTGAAACAAAAGCACGACAAACCACGTCGTCCCCGAGAGCCGAAACAGCCGAGACGTGTCCGTGTCCGCTGCTCTGCCATGCCATGTTTGGAGGGTGCAGCATTAAGGCTACATGTTTGTGTTGTCGTGTTTGTTCATTACTCCGTGAGCTCGGCTATTGTTTGATATTAGATGAAATGAACTTGGTGGACTGGTGATTAAACACGCAGTTACACGACTGTGCGTGAAGCACAGTGCGTCAGTGGATAATAGAGCTTAACAAGGAATATAATGACAAATACACGGCACGCTGATGCAACCTCTGTTTTCATCCTACAAAGTTTTCCTCTAATTTTCATTTTGCAGTTTAAATTCTATTTGGCCCTGTGAGTTTAATGATGAAATGTTGCTACACCACGGGTTTCTCTCCAAGATTAGATTTATATTGCGTAACTCTACGTTTAAGATTCAGGTTTTTCTGTAAAATGGGACAGCGATTGACAAGCCTCATCATCCGGAGCTCGTTCTGTAGCTGCTCCATGCTTTATTTGCAAATGAACACACTGTAAAATAAACGCATACTGGCATTTATATGACACTGAAGGGGCGTAAAACAATATACCACGATGGTTAATAATACCTTCAGTGACGCGTGATGGCTCTGTCACTTTTCCTTTTTAACTTGATTTCCAGACATGAGTTTTGTTTTATTAAAATCAAAGTGTATTGTACGAGCCTGTTGATGTATGTTACACAACACAACACGCACATTTAGAAAAGTCTTTCTGTGACTATCTGAGAATTCCTTCACAAAGTTTGTAGATTACAATCATGCCTTCTTTTAATTAACCCATTCAACTGTTTAACGCTTCCAAAGCCCTTGAAAGGATGATGTGAAGCTGAGCCTCATTATTTGGCATAAATTATGATCAGAGGATGATTGATGTCCGATTATATCTGACCTAAAGAAGATGTCCTAATTGGTCGCTGAGCATCTAAAGATCTCCAGTACCATTCCGCACACACATACATGCTTTCAGGGCCTACATTTCCCATGAGCACCCAGGGCTGTTGTGTTCAGATTCATAACAATTTCTCCAACATTAACCCTCGGTCATGGCTGCTGGCTTCTACTTCCTCTCAGGCTTAGTGAGGATGTGAGTCCACTAATTAGGGCAAGTGAAGATACAAGTATGCCTCAAAGTTTTGGACCCATTTTCTTTTTCCTCCGTTTCATCTTTCCTCTCTGGAGATGTTGTCTCATGGTCGAATCCAGTTGGGCTGAGTTCAGCCTGCCATGTCTTTCCGGTATCTTCATATCCTGCTCCATTTTTTTTGTATTATTTTCATTTAGTTTGTGGGCATTAAACAGCCTAGTTTATTAAAGCATCCTCCCACTCCTCCTTCCATCCTTCCTTTCTTGACTTCACCCCTGTTTTTATTTGCCTTCGTTCCCTCTTCTTCCCCGCGTCTCCAGTACCAAGGGCGCCCACAGCTTATAATAAAAGCCATAGGATTTTTAAATTAGAAATTAATTTGGATAATTTGTCTCCAACGAGCAGCCTCCTCTTGCCGCTCCTGTGAGAAATATGTTAATATATCATATTAAGTAATTTTTTAGGCCCAGATACACATGCTTATGGAGCATGTGAGTGTGTGTGTATGTGCATGCATGAGAGGGAGAGCAAGAGAGAGAGGTTGGATCTATTCTTAGTTAGGTTGGTGATTTGGGCATGCTCAGTACAGATGCTCATGCTGCTGCCACCTAGAGGATGTTGAAACCAGAGAACAAGAACTTACTGGGAGAATTGAGAATTAAGGAAGGAAAGAGGATAGTGACAGATTTCTATTTTAATGTTCAGGTTGTCGAGCTATAACAGTAGGAGACTATACTTTGAAAGAATGCAACAGATACAGCTCCACCCCCTTCTGTTCATCTTCTTGTGAAAGCTCCGCCCCCATAACGCTGGAAATCGTCAGAAAATCTGCAGCAATAATTAGAATTTTACAATATTATTTTTTGTCCATAGGCAACTTTAATTGTTGATGCTTTTCGGGAGATTGCAAGTATTTTAACCAATAACAATTTTAGGAAACGATTCCTTTTTCACTCTACAAGGGTTTTCATACTTCGCTTGTGACGTTTCTCCCCTAGATCGGTTCTAATGGGCTTGTGTGAACACAGCAATCGCACACCATTCCGGCCCAAATCAACCCGGGCTGAGACCATCCTTTCTGGGCGGTCTCAGTTGGGTACGACCGACAGCGTTGTTGCAACAGTGCTATTGTTGTTCGAGTTCGAGATACACGTTGAAAATAGTCTAGACTTATAAATGGGCTTTATAACCTGCTTACCTGATGCATCTTCGAGAATACAAACTGCCTGGTGAATAGGTCATTATGTGCCTCCAGAACATGTCTTCTGTGTCTGGATGCAGCAACAGTGCATTTTCTTAGATTCATTTACTGAACACTGGTTTATCACCATCCAGAGAACAGAAAAATGGCAAATTTCCACCAAGATTCTGACCAATCACAAAACATTGAGGGCATGTAGAGCTTAGACTGTTGAGTGGAAACAAATCGAACTCAGGTTAAGTGCAACATTGTCACATAGCCACTGGGTTGCCCTATTTGTACATGATCACCCCAGCCCTTTGGTGGCAAACAATGATAATATTATAAGTTGAACTTACATTTTTGTGATTTCTTTGTATGCATATAGTCATGTGACCCACTATATAGTTGTTAACACCCCAATCCTAGTCCACATGTTCACATGTGATGGAGACTTCACTCTACCCACAAGTGCTCATGATACTAAAATGTAATTAAATATGTTACTGACACACACACACACACACACATAAATCAGCACTGCTTGTGTATTTGCATAGATAAGATAAGATAGCTTTATTTATCTCACAGTGGAGAGAAAACGGCGTTACGGTGACGGTAAAACGCTCTGTGTTAGGTCCTCTGATACATTTAAATGGACCCGAGTCCTGGTCCAGCACGCGTGTGCGTTTTAACCAAAAGCATAGGAGCATATTTCTATGCTCTGATGAACTGAATGATTCTCACACAATATGAAGAGAAGAAAAAAAACCCAAAACAGATGGATATAATACTATAACGTGCTATTGCTGCACATGCTGAGAATTGAATGAGGAGACAAATGTCATGGCAGCAATGGGGGTTGAACTGGAGTGTGTGTGTGTGTGTGTGTGTGTCCATGTTAGCAACTACAAACCCTTAAAAATTGCCCTGTGGGTAGTGTAACGATGAGAGAGCGAGCTGGGAAGAAATATGCACCGTAGTGAGACAGAGAGAGTGCTAAGGTGATAGACGCACATATCACGCTGTGCGTTTTGACCAAGCACTGTTTAATCTATTATGGATTTTTCTCACCCTCTCTCTTTCTCTCTCTCTCGCTTACTCTTGCCCTGCATTCTTGACACTCTTTATGCGACTCCCCTCAGGTGTAGTAACTTGCTATGCCTCCTGACCCATGATTAAACTGCGTGTCAGGATTCACAGCCACATTGGCCGAGCTGCAGTTAGTCGTCATCTCGCGTGTTTTTCGATTCCCAGAGTCACCTGTAGAAGCGGCGCTTCCTCCCGCCGTCACTGACAAAATCTTTGAACGCCGTCAGTCGCTTTCACGAGGACTTGAAGACAGCGTTGCGATTAAAAATGCTCTTTGACTCCGATCGTGGAGAGACAAACTGTAGTTACACAAGGAAGCTCTTTTTGCATTCATTAATAAAAAAAAACAAAACTGTTGTCAGACGAATCAAACAAACAACAGACAATTAGTCAGCTGAAGCTCTGCATGTGGGGAAAAACAAACAAAAAAGAAGAAGTGCAGATAATGCATTTCACAAATGTTTAATTAGGCTGTATTAATTAGAGGCTTCCCCTCTTCCCCTTCTTTCTTTTTTTACCATTCCCCTCTCTTTTTCTTCCCCTCTCTTTCCCCACTTTCTTTTGGTGATAGATCTACAGCATGACCTCCAGTTAATTGAAACCCAGGAGACTCCTCGTGCATAAAATCAGATTTATCTATCCATAAAAAGATTTTGTTAAAAATAGTCCAAATCCAGTGGCTCACAACTAAAAGCCTGCAGCTACTGAGGCGAGCCTGGCTCCAACCTCTTTCGCCCTCTCTCACTCGTCACGGTGAAACAAGTGCTGCCTACTGCTAACTAGCTGGGGACCCATTAATTAATTGTAGGAAAACACAGACAATATGTCTGTGGGGCACAATTTTCCCCCCCAAAAAAAGAAAGACATTTCTTTTGGGGAGAGGACTCGCTGTGTTTGTCCCTCATCCACGGCTCTTCTGAACTATGGTGAATGTCCCCCAGACTGTAATAAGAGGAAAGTAATGATGGGCAATAGCGATAATGAAAAACCATGCATCAAACAAAACACACTGATTCTCAGAGACGGGTCAAATGAATAGCTGGGAGAGTGACACAGAGTCCAGTTTATGTTGGATCAGTCGATGTGTCACTGGTAAACTGAATTTGTTTGCATGTAAATATTTAAAACTTTTACTGGCGGTGACTCTTAACAACTGTCTCAGAAGAAGTTGAGCGTCGAGGACAGATGTTTTGTTTTTCTCTTCATACTTAGCATTTAAAGATCCATCTATCCACCTTCTATCACTCCATATAACAAAGAAATCATTAAAACTAAATCATTTTGGTTTGTGGACAAAACAAGACATTCAAGAACATCATTATTTCCAGGTTTGAAAAACACTGATCAACATTTTTTAACATTTTATGACATTTTATGAACCAGTACTCGATTAATCGTGAAAATAATGTGGAGATGAATCGTTATTGAAAATAATCGTGTGTCCTAATCTGCATGTTTTTGGACTGTAGGGTTAGGGTAACATTGTGGAGTAATGTAGCCAAAAACTTTCCCAACACTCTTAATCCATAGAAATCAATATACATGTATATATTTTTTTATTATTTATTTTTTCTTACTTTATTAATCCCTAAGGGAAATTCTATCTCTGCATTTAACCCATCTTCTACTAGGAACCTTCCTAGAATTAGGAGCAGTGGTCAGGGTTACCACAGCCCTTTGACCTGGTGGGGACTCAAACCGGCAACCCTCCAGTTATCTTTCCACTTGGCTATGGCTGGGACACGTTTTAGTGACATCATCTGCTTCACCCATCTCTGCTAATACATCCGGAGCAAACCCCCATGAAACAAGAGCGTCGAGAAGGCATTTTTTATATTATTATTATTTTATTGTGTGTATTTTTCAATAATGGATCACAAATAGTCATTCAGCCATTTGCTGCACGCTCTCCCTGCAAAGTGCAAATGCACGGGGGAGCTGAACGGGACTACAAGTCAGCAATTCCCATGATCCCATGCTGCTTCTCAACGTCATCAAACTAGGTACTTTTTTTATTTTTATTGTTTTGATTTAGAGACCTCATGGCGCCTGTGTATTTAAAGTGCTTCAACCTTTTCCAGCCTTGTGGTGAAATCTTGTGTTGTTGTTTTTTTTTCTGCCAAAGATATTGGTGCTGCTGTTGGGTTTAGCTGTAGGTGCGTAATTAAAGAGAACTTTGAGGAGAAATGAAGGCAGTTTACACAGGAGACCTATTATTGATGCCACACCCTAAGGACAAGAGTCACATATGGCCGTTTCTATCTGTGGGATTTTCTTATTAATTCACTGTCATTAGGCCGAGTGTCACACGTCTACCGTGCAACCACTGACATTGTGAGAAAGAGACGCATGTATGACTACAGCTATGACGGGCGTGTGCAAGTGTTGTGTTTTTGTACACACATGCATATGCAATCATTTGCATGCGTGTTTTGGTTTGGCTACAGAAGTGATACATGATGCGGCGGTGTTGTCCCTCCAATCAACGCTCCCAGGCTCTCCCCTCGCTCCTTCTACGGGAAATTAATAGGTGGCTGCCACTGATGCGTTAAATTGCTTTGCGTTGGGCACTGCAGACAACTGGATTATTTATTCTTTATATTCACCACATTAGAACAACTGCCTTCTGCTTTGCTGTTGTTCTGAAATGAGATCTTGTTTCCCAGCGTAGCATTTAAACACAGCGTACGGAAAGTACAAATCAAAAATATCTAATATGTTCGGCTAACGTCTACCTCATTGTAAACGGTGATGGTGATATTTGAGGGGTGTGGGCCAGACCAATAAAATAATAGATAAAAATAAGTGTAATTTCCACTATTATTATTATTATTATGCCTAAATGTACTAATTTTGCTCACAATGGATCTACAAAGGCACACAAAATTTAGTGTAACTATAGTGTATATTATATTAACTGGAATATAGTATTTCACGTTATAATAACATTCGAAGAAATTCAACCTGCGGGCCAGAATGGACCCTCTGCTGGGCCGATTCTGGCCCGTGGGCCATACGTTTGACACTCCCGGTGTAGAGTCAGGGAGTGTGAATGAGTTGAATCTACATTAATGTTTGTTAAAACTTTTTCGATCCTCGTCATCGTCAGTTCATCAGCAACATCTGGAGAACCAGTTGCTCCAAGACACAACATAACTAATGGATTGAAAACAAAGAATCACAGCTTTGTGCTCTGCAGTCATTCTGTGCACACAGCAAAGCACTGCATTTCTCTTTGTGAATGTAATTTTACATCAAAAGTGAATGTAATGAGGAAAATACTTTTATATTTAAGTCTCGTACTAGCTCGTCTTCTGATCGTTCTGGTGAGATGTGTACGTCACAAACATTTTTAATATGAAAAGCTCTGGAGTGTGTAAATCAAGAAAGAGAAAATTGTGTATAGCTGAAAATAGCAAGAGAACATGTAATATTATTATATTATAATTTAAATTAGATTTTTCTTTTTTGGAAGGTAATCACTTTGAGTTTGTCTCATGTGATAGTAAGAGCTGAACATCTCCAGGACCATATTTTATTATGATGTGACATTCCTGACAAGGACTCATAATTAACATAGAAAACTACCCTCAGATAAGTGAATAATGAAAATAATCATCATTTTTCGGGACGTGCCAAATGTGATGAATACATTTTCTTTAATCCTACTTCAACTATTAATTAAATAATGATGTTTATGAAGTAGAACTAACGCTTGCAGAATCTATCCACTGAAATGTTTTGGCTTTATTTCTTATCATTACAGACTCAAATGTCTATTATTTAACACCTTTGTTGTCATTTGAACGTGCAGCGTGCCAGCTGACATACGCTGGCATTTCTTTTATTCTCTGACATATTCTTGGTGCTCATGTGGCTCCGCTCCCCTCGCTGCGTTTCTACCATGCGGTGAAGGCGGCCTGCTGTTTCACTTTGCAGTGAAGGTCTCTGCGCCCCCCCACCGGACCATTGTCAGTGGGAATCTCCCTCAAACCCCTGCTTCTGCCTGGCCTGGTATCACTTCACGCTGCCTCTACACATATGCATGTCATGTGATGTCAGCGCCAAGGTGTGCTCTGATGTTATGGGGACTGATGGTAGCATATTTCCTGCTGATAGCGATGACTGCCGCACTCAGGTGTGTGTGTGTGTGTGTGTGTGTGTGTGTGTGTGTGTGTGTCCTCTGAGCCCAGGCTTTATGTTGTGGGTCCATGCCTGAGTTGACTGGTTTATCCCCCTGCACCTATGTGAGGATTGAACATGGCAGCTGCAGGTTTATGTCGCTGCAGAGCCTCCTCTCCTGTTCTCTATGCTCTGTTTCACCTGCTTCTCCTTCGTCCTCTTGCCCCTGTTTTCTTTTCTCCCTCTAACCCTTCTACTTTTCCATGTGGCTGAGCATGAAATAGAAGGGGGTGACTCACACACACTGCGGCCGGTGTACAGAGGGGTTGTTGCTCTGCCGCTCTATTTTGCATCCCTCTCAATTAAAAATGTGGCGGGGGGAGGGGCTGCACAATGGGATCAGAACATTTCATTACAAATCTTGTTATAGCATCGTTTCTTTATGGTGCAATCAAATGGCTATCTCCTTAGCAAGCGTTGCTAATGTGACTGTGATAGGATTTTTGCATTATTGGGTGTATTTTCTGACCCTGGGTTCGAGACCCGGTCAGAACAAGGGCCTTTCTGCATGTGGAGTTTGCATGTTCTCCCCATGTGTGCATGGCCTTCCTCTGGGTTCTCCGGTTTCCTCCCACAGTCCATTTTAGGGATTAGGCAAATTGGACACTCTTAATTGACCGTAAGTGTGAGAGTGTCTTGTCTCTATGTGGCCCTGTGATGGACTGGCGAACTGTCCAGGGTGTCGCCCTATGTCATCTTAGATTGGCACAGCACCCCCCACGACCCTCATATGGAGGATAAAGCGGTAGAAAATGGTTGTATTTTATTCTGACAAATCACCAGTGACAGTGAGATCTTTGGCCAAGAGTGTTGCCAGTGTTGGAATATTTGCACAACGTGTTTTTATGACTGAAAGTTGAACATTTCCTTAATTTCTGTATCAATGCAGTTCAACAATACTTGATGCCGCTCAATTCAAAGTGACCATGAAGCGTTTCACTCCACAGTGTATGTATGAGTCATGTTATGGACTTATGGTATGGAGTTATGGTTTACCATAACTTTAGTTAAACAAATATAGAACTAAACAATATCACATCAGCACGAAATCCTACAAATCTTATTCAGATAAGGCCCTGGATGAGTTTTCCTTCCTTGTATTGAAACAGCGCTGAGTAATATTCAAGTTAGCTGTGATTTATTATGACATTTAGTAGATTTTCTTTGTGCAGACGGCACAGACCAGGCAGCACCCATGGGAATCTCCTCTCACGCTGCACAGTTAACATTCTGCATTTGTCCAGCAATCTGTAATTTATTGGATCTCATCTGTCCAGGCTTTGATTTATATATTGATTTGAAAAATAAATAAAAGTGATAGGAACCTGCATTGGGGTGTAATGATGGACTGTGTCGACATGCAGGAGTAGGTAGATATGAAACATTGGAAGGAAATTAGATATTATGCCCCCAAGACAACTGCAGCCAGCAGCACATTCATTATGGGCTGGATATTTATTATTAAGAATTTCTCTTCATGAGTGACTACTGCGGAACATTTCGACCCCGCTTGAGCTGCCAACATGGCGTGCGAGGGTGTCTGTGCAATATCAGTGTGAATTTGCATACATGTGCACAGATGTTTGCTGGCGTGTTAACGGTGGACGGCGACAAGATGAATAAACGGCTTATTCCGTTTAATTCACATTTGATTTTTCGTGTAAGGCACACGCAGTAGACCACACATGCAATGACGGACACACACTGAGTGAAACTGAAGAGTACATGCACAAAAATGTACATGCTTTTGGTTACTGCGCACAAAATACACTCTCCTCGTCCATATTTCAACCTGACAGGACCACATTTACTGAAGCAGTGCTCGGGAAACACGAGACAGCTGCAAAAAAAAAATCAGAACTCTTTGCCAGGACTTCCACCGCTGCTCTGCACCAGTTTTAATCACAGCACAGTGAATTTCGAACAGCAGCACAGAGAAGGGCCGCTGTCCAACCTTCCAGAATTTTTATTTCATTTTTTTTTTCCCTCCCACCTCTTCGCTCTAATCCACTTCAATTATGTTTCCTCCCATTTCTCCTGATCACTTTACAGCTCAACAGCACCTGTGCTAATTGTAATGGCGATGATTGCTGATATGTTTTGCATCCTTAAAGGAGTTTGAGAGGGGGGACGATAGATAAACATCTAGCCCCAGGGCTTTTGGGAAACGTGGCTCAGCCTAGCAGATGGCCATCATATTATATGAGGAAAGCTTCTCGCAGAGGCTGGGGTATGGGTGGCTGGGTGTAATGAGTCTGAGGTAGGAGGAGGTGGGGGAGTGGGGCAGGTGGTGAGAGTGGATGGCGGTAGGAAGGAAAGTAGGAGAGATGTAGTGACAAAAAGGAAACGCGTTAAAGGGAAAAAAAAGAACAGCATAGTAAGAGATAGTGGATTATGTGAAGAGCTGAGGTCATGTTTGTCATGGAACATTTCTTTCCTTAAAAGTGAATCTAAAAATAACTAGTGTTTCAACCTCTCTTTCCCGCTGTTATTACCAGGGCCACTTAAATTCATCTTTCAGGCTGTTTAGCCAACAAATATCTAGGGATTGTGGGAAATGGTGTTTGTTTAGGGGCTACTGAACACTGATTTTAAATAAACACTGGATAGTTTTTTCAAAACTAAAAAAGATATGTTCTGTGTAGGCAGTGTAGTTTCAAACAAGAGGTCATTCTCCAAAATACAACTAGTAATTTTGAATGTCAAGATACGCTAATCCCTAATCTGCATGTTTTTGGACTGTGGGATGAAGCTGGAATACCCAAAGAGAACCCATACGCACACATGGACAACATGCAAAGTCCACACAGAAAGGCCCTCGGTCGAACCAGGATACAAACTGGTGACGACCTTGCTGTGAGGCAACAATGCTAGCCACTGACCTAAATGGTCACACATTCAATGAAAATATCTGGAGTGAGAGTTTTCCATACGCTACGTTTTTAACGAACAATATCTTACGTTACTGCATCTACTGTGTGTGTGTGTGTGTGTGTGTGTTTCTGAGAGAGTGGCTGCATATCCCTCAACTGGCCGGCTTTCAGTCCCCACTGAACTGATTGCACCTATAATAAATGTGCTGCTAGACCTCTCCGCTGTAGCCATTCGAGGTCAGATTCTATATTATATCGCAACCTATCTGAAATGGACTGCATATTTTACAGCAACCTTTTCGTCAGAACAATGATGAACTTTAAATAGCGTTGTTAAGTCAAACTGGACATCGCATAACCTTACACAGACCTCACACTTTCAAATTTACTAAAATACCAAAAGCAACGTATAATAATAATAATAATAAAAAAAAACAGCTGACCTAAGTAGATGGTGGCTTTGAAAAATGGCCCAAATCCTTAGTGTTCTAACAGGGGTCAGCCTCCTTTGTTAGGTGTGTTCTCCTGGTGCTAAAAGACAAATGATGTACTCTGCCTTAGGTCAACTGGGCTTTCCCATCCCATAATGACCTTTTAGGGAGCTGGAAGAGAAGCGCTGTTCCCACAGCGATGAGGCATTACCGTTATCTGCACATCAAGGATGTATATAATGACAAACTAATGTTTTGACAGTGAAGCATTACCTCTGAGCCTCTAATGAACTGTGTTTTTTTTTTCTCCATTTATCAAAAGTAGTTTTCATGGAGGTGTCTTTATTTTTAAAGTAGTCCTATTTCATAAAATGAAATCCCTTCTTGCTCGTGTGAAATGTGAATCTTCAGGCAAACAATACTTTTTCTGTTTCCAATTGAGTTACATGCCACCAATCTGCACTGAGAAACTTAGCAGCCTTCAGTGAGCGCGCGTGTTCTGCCGCGCTGCCAAAGGTTCCCTGGAGGAAAGAGGATCCATGTCAGTTTGTCATCAGACACAAGCTGCCAAATTTTATGAAATACCAAATTACTAATTGGCTCAGCATTAGGTTTCCTGCCTAGAAGAGAGACTGTAATATTTGGGCCTCTATTAGGATCACAGAGAGCGCCATACACAGCTGCCTCCCGCTGTGCTGGCAAGTCTCTGTCATTTCACACCACGCGCTATGCCACCGACACACACTGATTCACACAAAGATCATCAAGGACAAAAGACTTACCCAAAACATTCCCAGTCTATTCCAAGTCCACGTAAACATTTCTTCGCTCCGGGTTTTGGCATTGCATAAACTTGATGAAATAAAATTCTCCTCTTACCTGTAGTGAATATCTCCACCGAGTCAAATCGCATGGTCAGCAGAAACAACATCAGCGTTGGGTTCCTGCTGCAGGGAACTTCAGCAGAGAAGAGAGGAGAATAAGCCCAAGGGCAAAAATCAACCAGAAACTTATATTACAGTACAGTAACAGTAGTATCAAGAAACCATGTAATAGAGAAATAATATGATGAGCTACACTCTTATTTCTTTTGTCTTCATCAGGTAATAGTTTGGCAATAATTTCAATTAATATTTATCACAAATGTTTCCATATTGAGGCCTTTACTAATTCTCGTTGCCAATCTTTTACCAGGATAATACTTGCTATTCCTGTAATATTACCTCCTATTATGACATTATTGCCAAGTAGAAATTACCCATTACCATAATATTACCTCCTTATTATAAAATGATGACCGTCTACCATCGTGTTACTGTACTGTATTGTTATCAATCAGCCATCAGCCAATCAATAAAAACAAAACAGTATACAGTGCTATTAGACCACCTGTCATTAAAATGAGAAAACAAACTAAAAATGTTATTGTTATTTATTTGGCAAATGACAAACTGAATTCACCTTTTCATACGCAAATTTGAGCTGGCTCATAACATTCAACCACTAAAACAAACGTTATACTATAACTATAATTTAAAATCTTAAATAAGAAATAAGAAATAATAATGTGCTTTGCTGGTTTTTTTGTGTTTTTTGTAAAACTGTGAATTAAACTGTGGTTAAAGAGCTTCTACATACTGGTATATTAACCATCACAGAAACATAATAAATGATTTTGATAATTAACAATGCTTTTCTTTTAAAGCAGTTGTGGCGGTATCAGTTGCAAAATTAAGCTAATGAACATACAACTATTATTATATCCTCTCCTTACACATGATATCATCGTTCTTCCAATATCTCCACTTTGATATGACATGGCTTTAATTCTCAGCAGACAGAAACGTGCACAAAAAGGAAAACAAGTGCAGTCGTTTTAATCCCCCCCCCCCATTTAAAGCAGGTGCAGTGATGTTTACTTGCAAAGACGGTGTGCCGTCACCTGCTCTGACATAAAATAAAGCGCCTTGAGAAAGTGAGCAAACGATAACTAGTTTAAATATACAGTACTGTGCAAAAGTCTCAGGGCATCAGCAGCTTTGTTGTTTTTATGTTGGTCAAATTCTGTCATTGTTGGCGTTTGGATTGGAATGATGTGACGAGCAAACATGTATGTAACGTTCTCAAGTTTTACAAATAATAATATTGTTGAGGCCTAAGAGTTGCACTAAATACTTGACACTTTAACCAGTAGTAGTAGTTATTTTGTCTGAAAAGTTTTAAAGCTGCACGTTTCTCATATCCCTGTATTTCTCTGCATGTGTTCCAATAAAATAACTGAAACATTAATTATACTGTATGCTCATTAAATAATAAAAATCACTTTTTTGTAGCCTTAGAAGAGATTTTTTTGCATATACCTGAGGCTACAATACCCTGAATAAAAAAATGAAGAAGAGTAGTGCTTTGCTTTTTGAAGTGTGAGCTTAAAGAAGAACATGTTCTCTGGTATAGGGATTCTCTAAATCTTTGATTTGATTCAATTCTCTTTTTTTCTCTCTTTTAGTGCAGATGGGTCTGGCATTTTTTTTTTTATTAGCGAACGAGTTTGTTATGTTCAGGCATATCTTAATAAACCTGGTGTAACTGACTTTACTCACAGAAATAAAGTTGTCGACATGCAATAGTAGGACAAAGGTTTTACAAATAATAATAGTATTGTTAAAGCGTAAGAGTATGTCACAAAATACTTGAAGTATAGTAGTAGTAGTATTTTTTTTGTCTGAAAAGTTTATTTTAAAACTGCACGTTTCCCATTTCCCTGTACTTGTCTGTAGGCTCATTAAATCATTGCTAAAGCAACTAATCTAACAATGGCCTCAGACTTTTGCTTACTAATGGTTTAAAGCAAGTGCATGCACACATGGACGCAGTTTGCATCTTAATGTATAGAACAGCTTAGGAAGAGTGAGAAATTCTGTTTATTTTCCATCTAGTTGCACTAGTTTTTTTTTAAACTCCTAATCAAACATGCCCAAGGCCACAGAGTGGGTAAACAAACGAAGTTTGGCAACATTTCAACTCTTCTCTCAAGTGGTGTAAGAGGAAAAGAATAAGGACTGGAAAGAGAGATAAAGTGAGAGAAGTGTGTGAGCGAGACCTTCAAACAGGTTCAATTCTTTGTCACTATAAAGACGAGTTGTCATCATATGACTGTAAACAGAAGTCCCCCGACACACATCAGACAAACTACTGAGTCAATGTCTCAGTCTGTTGTGTTGTTTTATTGTAAAAAGAGTGATTCTCTTTCACCCAAACACATCATTGGCAGATAATGGTAGTTGATGTTCCATTGAGCAAAAGTCGACACATGACACCGATCACACACTTTGAATGATTTAGACTACAGTCGTATCAGTCACAGATGGAACAACACCACTTGTACCAAGACAATTTTTAATGTTAATCAGATGTTTTTAGTCCATCTGTCATGAGCAGAGACAAAATGTCTCAATCAATCATTTGACAAACTCCCGTGCCTCTTTCGACTCTTTCCTTCCAGTTTTCTTTCTAACCAGTCAAAGGCTTTAAGTGCACACGTCACTTCCAGTGCAAAAACTTTGTGATTTGGTTAGCTAAGGCGCAGGCTTCCCTTTTCAGTCTTAAAGGTCTTGGTGTTGTCTTCCATGTTGGGAATGTTTCCGTGGGAGCTCTGAAGCATTCTCTCTGACAAGAACCCACGAGCCACTGATTTTATTTCTTTTTTTTAAAATTCATACAGTTCCTTCAGTTTCCTGAAGATGGAGTCAGTCAGTTCTACACCAGTGGTGTAATTCAAGGATACAGAAACTCCATCACCCATCACAATATATTCAAGTCCACTGTGAGTGAGGCTGATTGGCTTTCGAACCCTGTATACACATCCTTGGCTCAGTGTTGGTAGTGATGAGGCCTGTAGCTCAGGCACATGTTTCAGCTTATCCCCTGATACAGGGGAGGCCAACTTCATAGCTGCACAGATGTTCAGTCTGCCCGTACAGGACTTCCACCATGCCTGTGGCAGCCTCCTATACATTTTGTGAGAGGAAGCGGACTTTCTTTCCAGTGAGCAGCCAGCTCCTGAGGTCCTTGATGGAGGGAAGCTTCATTTTATCTTTGTTTTTACTGTAAACATTCAAGAAGATGCCCAAGAGTACGAGAAGGCCGCCCCAGATGTACCTGCAGAGGGAGGAATGGAATGATTAAGCTTTATAAAAGTGGACTGCAAAATGCAAACATAAGGAGACTCTAATTATTAATATTAATGTAATTAAATTGGTCTTAAAGGTCCAGTGTTTATTGCCAAAAGTGTGTTTCAATGAGTGTATAATCACTTTAAAATAAGAAGTAATTGCTGCTTTCTGTTACAGGATTTGGCATGCGTATTTCTCATTACCGTAACTCCTAAATAATTTCTGATGTCCAATCACAGACAGGAATCACCAGCGCGTCACAGGTTTTGTGACGTCAGCTTCTCAGTACCGTAATTCCTAGCCCGTTGAAAAACTGCCAGATATCGAAAGTTATCTTGGAAAAAGGGGCTGAAGCACAATTTTTTTTTGACAATTCTAAAGCCATAAAATCAAAATAAATCCAGACGGCCTGATTATCATGATGCTCATAAGAGGGTTAAAGAAGAACATTCTCTGGTATGTTAAGGCCACCGTAGTTCCCTGAATCGGATGGGAAAGGGAAGAGTGAGCAGAGCATTCCTCAATTTATTACAGTCTGCTGTAATATCGGTTAAATCTTTTGGTAACCTTCCCATGGGATACCAGCGTAATGGTACGGTATGGGTGGTGCTAGACCCACGACAGTTAGCTGATTGGGTGACAGAAAAGCATCTCTCTCTTGCAACCGGTGTTTCTTCAACGCCTGCAGTCTATTCTCATACTAAGCTTCATGTTTTGTTGAGACAAACAGCCACAGACGGAGCATAAAAAAAAAGAGCTGGTCCGTTGGTGTCTGTTGTTGTCGCGTTGTCAAGCCTGACCAAAAGACTTTACCGTTCCAAAATGTACGCCATCATTCTCTGACACTGATCCTTTAAAACATCGAGCAGTTAATGTTTTAATGGTGTTGTGCGGTCATGCTCCATCATTTGCTTTAAATGTATTATACATGTGAAAATTTGATTTTCCCCAAATGGTTCAGCCCTACTATGACATAGGCCCATTTTGACAGGATAGTCACTCAAATATATCAGTTTATTTAAATTAGATTACCTACTTAAAGGTACAACATGGAGTTTCTGACCGGTAGCAGCACTGAAGAACATGACTCTTAACAGTGGATGCTTGTTCTTGTGCATGTGCCCACGTCTGGCTCCATGAGTGATGAAATACACATTCCTGAAATTGGTTTCACACTGTTTCACCGATCTACAGCTAATGTGCCAAGAAACACAGCGAGGCGCCAGTAAAGACAACGCAGCTGCCATGAGTGAAATATTATTGGCTACCCAGACGTTTTATGAGGAGGGGAATGCATTCAACACATTTGTTAGATCCATTTTTTTTTTTTACATAGTGACTATCAGTCAGCTATAAAACAAATACAATACTGTGTTTTGGCAAACAAGTAATTTTAAATATACAGTATATGTACTTAAAGCGGTGCAGTGGTTAATGCTGCTGCAGCACAAAATGGCTCCTTGTTTGATTTAACAAGGGGTTTTCTATAGATTATTAGTCGGACTATTAGTAGATTAGCATGTTCCTTGCCTCTTGCACACTTAAAGGGTGCAGTATAGATAAAGGACGGACATTGATAATAAATCTTTTGTTTTGAAAAGGAAAGGAAAGTAAACTGCAGTCATGAATGGGAGAAGTAGTTCAGTTAAGGGCAAAAAAAAGCTGGAGGGAGAGTGACGATGGCCACGGGGATCAGCAAATGTTTTTGTTACATGTGAATACACTTGACTAAAAGGCAGGATGTTAAAGCAGAGCAGGAGAGACACAGCAAAGTAGGGCTGTGCAATTAATTGTGGCACCAAATGATTACAAAAATTAAATAATCAAAACTTTATTCTGAAAAATGGTGTCTGACTTCCTGTTCTGCTCAGTAGGTAGCAAACAAACAGGCATTCAGTGGAATCCCTGGGTTAAATATGCAGTGTGAGTAAAGTTAGATACAATATTTCATAGTTATTTTAAGGTAAATTCAAAAGTTTAATTTTGTTTCAATTTTTTTTACGTGCAATAAATTACATTTGTCTCAAGTTCAAGTCAATGAGTAATCGTTTGAAATAATCGTGATTATGATCTTTTTTGAACATTAGATGGTGAACAAGAGAACAAGAAGAAAGAGCAGCACTGTAGTCAAGTAGTCTCTGAGTGGACTGAGGATATGAAGACAAAGCAGAGTCTATTCCTGTCAAGAGGTCAGTGATTGCACTGTAGACTATAAACAAGAAGAAAACTGATCAAAGTCAAAAGTGTCGGTACTTACTGAAAAGTGAAAGGTTTTGAGAAGAACATGAAGGAAAGTACAACCGTCATGGCCTTTCTCCCGGTGGTTACTGGAACAAAGAAAAAGAAAAAAAGAGTAAAATATTTGTGTTTCTTATACCAGATCTTATTTATTTAATTACAAATTTGAAACACAAGCTTATCGGATGTGACTTTCTGGATTATGCAGTATAAAATGAAGTACAACATAATAACTAAAATGGTTAAGTAAGTAAATTATAAGATCTGTGAGATCATTCTCATTTTGGCATTTTTTTTTTATGCATTGTGAATTTACAGCCAATTAAACACAGGCATCTTTTTACATTACATTACATGTCATTTAGCAGACGCTTTTATCCAAAGCATCTTTTGTTTTTTACAGACTTTTTTCCACGTTGCAAAAAAGGTGAAGAAAAAAATCAAAGATAGTTTGAATTTTTACACTCACCGGTAACTGCAACCAGGGCTCCAAACAGCTTGATCAAGGCCAGTACGAAAGAGATGCCAAAATAACCCGTAAGTGAGAATAAGAATGCATAACCGTATGTCGTCACAGGATGCTGGGAGGGAAGCCAAAATAAAAGATCATTTAAATATAGATTAATGACTTCACACAACATTGTCTCGATGCAGATGAATTTATATATCCTAAATCAAAAAAGTAACTACACAGTAGGGGTGTCACACAGATTATAATTATTAATTAGTCAGCATATCAACAAAGAGACAAGATCTGGTTTATCTTTTTGGCAAAACAAAGACACAGACTAGGTGAATGACATCTGCGATAACACAGTCTGTCTGCTGCTACACGAAGCACCACAGGTACACATTCTTATTGTTTTAGGCAACATTCACCTCAGAGCAAAACGCCACTGCTGTCCTCAGCCCACCCACACAGAGAAGGCCTGTCAGTATGTAGACGAAACCGATGGAGTACGAATACAACACCTGTCAACACAGTAGCAGATGTTTGGTGAGTTACATCAAACCAATTCACAACTGTCAAAGTTCTGATGACGATCAAGCTGAGCTCCACATTCTGCATCGATCACCAATATTTATGAGCGCATCTCTACTTTATCTCTACCAACATGATGTATTGTGTGCACATATAGCTATATACAGTATAAACACAAACAAGGTACCATTTCAGAGTTTGAGCCGTTATGGAGCTTCATGGCTTTTTCCTGCACATTTCCGATGGCGGCGTCTGCACACAGTGCCAAGGAGATGAGGAGAACACCTGGATGAACAAATACATGTTTTTAGAAAATGGAAATTAAAATATAATTACTCTAAAAAGTCAGCTGAGGTGGGAATGGGCTTACAAAAGAAATCTGGTCAGTTTAACACAGCAAGTTACAATATTAACCTCTCCATCAGTGCATTGTTTATAGGAAACTTATTGTACAAAACAACAATTCTAGTATTTTCAATAAATTACTGACTAAATAAAATAATTTATTTCATATTGAAAAGTGAAATGTGCAAAAGAAATGTGCCTAAGTTTTGTTCTTATGAAACTAGTTGTCTGCTGTAGCTGCCTGCAGTTTCTTTTCAAGATAATATTGGTTACTGTCCTTTTTCTTTGCTCTAACCCTGAGAGTACAGCAGGATGATGTGGAGACTTGTTTGACAACAGTGATAGTATTCAAGGATTCATGGGAATCCAGTGGAAACGTTACCTGTGACATTGAAGTTGGGAGCCACCTTGCTGTCAGCTAGCGTAAACCAGATGAGTCCCAGACTCATACACAGAGCAGCCGATACATCTGCCAGATTATAGCGTTTACCTGCAACACAGACATTAAGCATCGAGTTATTCTGTCTGCAAATCTTTTATATAGAGTTGTGCAATCAAGAATCCTAATTTCTCAATCGGATGATTAAAATTTTGATTTCACAGAGCAAAACCAAGATAAAATATTACATTCTAAAATAAATTATTTCAGAGATTTAAAGGGAAATGTAATATGTTATAGGTCAAACTGTATGCCTTTTTTTTTTTTTTTTAAACAAAAAAGTTGGCAATGGTTTCAGGGAGAAGCAGTAACACGAGTTTTCAAAATCTTTTCTGAATATAAGTTTTATGTGATTGTGTGTAACAATACAGAAAAAAGCTGCAAGAAAGAAGGTGGAACAACAGGATGAAGGAATCTTACAAGGGGGAAAAAAAGGCTGACTGATGGATGCCTTGAGGTTGACATAGGGACGCAGCATCAGGTTGGCTAGAGTCAGCTTTGATTCCTTGACTTGCCTTTGAAGGGCCTCAGATCAGATGCAAATCCACACCTATACCTCCATCCATCTATCTATCCCTCTCTCCCACTTTATTTCCTCTGCGTATTCTAAGTGAACAAATTCTGTTTTTCACTTGGAGCCCTTTAGGGACCATTGACTTCACATCAAACTATCCAGACAGAAATGAAAGATGGGGAAAAAAAGAGAAAAGAAACTCAAAACATGTCTGACATTGAGGACACAGAACCTTGAGAAGCCCAGTGTGAGAAATGTAGGAGAGAGTAATGCCTCTGACGGCCGAGAACAACAGACGGGGATCAAAGAAGGTACCCAAAGTCGCCCAAAGTTGAAAGGTGATCATTGATTTACAAAAACTGTGTGCAGTGGCTGAAATGTGTGCGTGCTTCCCCAAAGTCAAAATATTGCAGTAATGACTGACTCAAATCTGATGGTCAACTAATTTTATGATAAAAAAAAAAAAGAACCATGCAAGTGCAGTCGCCTATGTCTTAACTCCAAATATTACAATGAACAGGATAACTGAAAACCTGTACAATGTACATCTGTAAATTAAACACCTGTGCATAAACTAATAATGCAGCTTTACTTTTCAAGGATTCTGTTTCCAGTACATTAAAATGAAACAAATTTTCTTGAAGCGGAAAACAGGCTTAATGTGAAAGATTCAGAAGGCGGCGCTGGTTGGCTTAAACCTTTTATATCAGTTTTAAACAAACACACTCAGCAAAACACAATTAACACAAGGCACGTTTTAACAAATGTAATCAAACACAAACCATTTTGAACCACGGCACTGAGATGTCAAGCACAGGTCAAAATACTTTATGTGAAAGACAGAGGATGAAAGAGGGGGGTGCAATATTAATGGGAACAGAGCAGCACATTAATCAGATCAACTAACATGAAAGATTATGTGGAGGGAGAAAGGTGTGCATCAACAGTATTTACATGGATCTGTAAGGGCTGTGTAGAAATGCACATACAGTTGACACAGCCTACCTTGAATAAAGACTCCTCCAATCATGACAGGGATGAGTTTGCAGCACTTGAAGATGACCTGTGTGGGGTAGTTCAAGTAGCCCAGAGAGGTATTGGACAGGCCCATGGTGCCCACTGTTAGAAATGCTATAATCATATAGGTCTTCCCTGGTATCCTGGAAAACAGGAATACATTAAGTAGTTGAGAAAGTTATTTCCATTTTTAACTCATGTACTGTTTCAACAGATTTAAAGTGAGTGTAGACATTTTTTTCGAGTGCAAAGACTGGTCAAGTGACAGAAAAAAACAGTAACACCAACAAATTGGAAGTAAATTCTGGTGCTCTAAAAAGGTGGTTGTTCAGCAGTTTGAAACTGCGCTGCTGGCGTATACACACAAATGCTCCCTCATTCAGGTCTGATTGTACTGCTTGACAGAGCCAGATGAATGATGCAGTAAACAATGTGACACCGTTTTGTGTTCTCCAACACCATTTGAAGGCAGAACAATCAACAACAATTTAAAATTACACACTGGAGCTTTAAATAAAGCAGTGTCACATTTAGTTTATTTATTGATCTTGTAGAAATTACAACTACTTCCAGAGTCATGTGTCACCCCAAAAATATTGCATACGAGTAATCAATTTGAAGATGTGAAAGAACAGATTAGCTTGTTCGCAGTACCTTCTGCGTTTGTCCTGTGTGAGCTGAAGTTCCACTAATCCAAAAACGGAGTAGAAACCAAACTGGATCAGGGTGAGGTACCAACCAAAAGGCTTGAATCCTTCCACAGAAAATATCAGCTCCTGGACAAGAGGGACAACTCATGAATTATAAACACAACCATGAAATTATCTCCAAATGTACAGCTGAATATATGTAGATTAAAATGTGCTTCAATATGTCTTAATTGCACTTGAACCCTTTATTGTAATGAGTATATTTTACCATGTTTGTGTCTGAACACATGCTCTTATTAAAAAAATCATGTTTTCTTACCTGCAGGTATCCATAGATGAGGTAAAAGAGGAAGACTCCAGCCACACATATCAAAAACTGCATGGGGGAACTGAAGTTGCTCAGGTTGATTCCCAGAACCCTAAGCTCCTCCACAGACTTTATATGAGGTGACATCACTTCCGTGGACGATGGGATGGAGATTGAAATGTGCTTCCGTGAACTGTTGTAGCTCACCAGGCCATATTTGGCACTCATTGTGTTTTCGGCTTCTGGGAGCTTTGGGAACATAAAGAGACCATTATTACATTACATTATTGCATGTCATTTAGCAGACTCTTTTATCCAAAGTGACTTACAATAAGTGCATTTCAACATTTGGGTACAAACAAGACGTAGAAGTAAGTAAGTGCTTCAAGTAAGCCAAACTATAAAGTGCTACTCATAAGTGCGATGTATAAGTAAGTGCGGCTGAAGATATGGAGGCTTTCTGCAGTCTTGATGTCAATGGGGAGCTTGTTCACCAATTGGGAGCCAGGACAGCGAAGAGACATTGATCATCTTGGACATCATTTTCTACAGTGGGAGCTTCAAGCACAACCTGGATCTTTGGTAGGAAAATTTGCAGCACAGATTTACACACATTTGAATGCTCCTTTCTATGGTGGAATTATAATCTTTGATCCATTTACAGTGCCTGCAAAGGTGAAACCCGTTCAGATGATTAGATGTAGCCAATGTATGTGTTGTACTATGTGGTTACCAAGCTGGTTATTGTTGACAGTATAAGCAAAGAGGGAATAGTGTAAACCCATCATGCTGAAGCGCTCATACCTCCACTCAGGCTCAACAGTTCCATCTACAAATTACTACATGAAAATAGACTCAAGCTTTTTTAAGTGTTTTAACGAGGTATCAACTCAGAACAGAACTTCTGCGTGTGTTACAGTTTCCTTGAACCAACTTGAGACCCAGACACTTGCTCTCACTGATAACATGGCTGCCAGGAGGGACAACATGGATTTTACACATGAAACGCTTACCTCATGTTTGCTTCTTCATCTCAACTTTTATTGGCCTTTTACGGCTGGTAACAGAAGTTTGATAATGGCTCACTCTCCTGCACCAAAGTTCACAGAGATAAGAATTTTTAGCTCAGGGAACAAGGCAGCTGATGATTTACTGCTGGTTGTGTCACTTCTGTAAATCTGAGCAAGGGAGGAGTGAGGAGTTGACAAACCTCAATTTCCAGCTAGAAATAGCTGTCCATCAGGTGAAAACATTTTTGTTGGCTAAAACAGACATAGATTATATTAGGTGAGCCTTTTGTGGCAAAAAAAACTTGTTTTCACTTCTGTCCTTGCTGATATGAGAGCAAGCATCCAGGTCCTGGGTTGGGCCAGTGCAGTGTTGACACCTCATACATCCGGTTAGGTCAGTGCAGTGTTGACACCTCATACATCCGGTCTTCAAAAAATCTCAACTATCCTTTAAACATGTGCTTGCCTGGTCCCAACCTTCCACCAAGTTTGGTGCAAACTGGGTACATATGACTTTCAATTTAGAGACTGGTCAAACTATTAGTTCCTTGATGGAGGTAGAAATGCCAGTAAGCTTCTTCAGCTGTCTGTATTATAACTAAAGCTTACGACATGCACTGATCACACTACATTATATATCAAGTGATGCAGCATATGTCATGTTCACCATAAAAGCGTTAATTACGTATATATCAAATTCATTCGTGTTATTACAATTTCTACATCTGATTCACCAGATCATAAACCCTGTGTGCTGAGGGGAGTGTTACATGCTCTTTGGATTGCTTAAAAATATAATGACAACGAGTATCTGTGCTCAGTAATATTTATATTTCCGCTGCATTACGTTCACCAGTCACTGCACCGTGGCTCTGCCATGTGAGCATTTAGGTGTGTGTTTTTTTTTACAGTGACTTTAGCTGAGCAGCACACGGAGCAGCATATTGCTAACGACTTAGCTTATGTAGGAGTTACCAAGTAAACAGGCAGCATGGACTGAACATTTAACGACAAGCGGCAATTCTACCAATAAACATCGGCTTATCTCACGATCAGTGTTCATAATTTATTTCATCACTGATTTCCCAGCCCAAGCAATTAAGCTACTATCATAGGTAGCTACCTTCAACGGCACTTCCGGGTTTCTTTAAGTTAGCTTCTCCTCCTCTTAAGAGGTGATGTCGGCGAAAATTCTTCCCCCCGCCCTGTCAGCTTCATCTTTCGCATATCCAAAACATTGTCAAGTTTGCCTTGTTTCCAGTGACATACAGTAGACGCTCACTGTGGAAGTTGTTAGCCTGGAAGATGCTACCGGCACTTCCAGTCGTAGATTAGCCAACAACTTCCGCTCTACTCTGACCTCTGAACTATGACGTGGTTGGTCTACGTAGCACCACACGCCTGAGCAGCTGAAGGTACTTTTCTAATTAGCATCACGTCAGTTAATCGGATGTTAGTGGTCTACGAGACAGGGACATAAGTGAATTAATCAGTAAGTTTAAGTTGAATCAGAAGCAGCATCTCTTACCTGCGTAGAAGAGTCCATGTTGTTTACTCGGTGAGTTCGCTGTCGTCTGTCTCCTGTCACATCATCAGACAACCAAAATGTAATGTAGTGAATCCGGTTTAGTCACCCTGTGTCCTCCTGTGATTGGCCTAGGTCGATTGGGCTTGGCAATAATTCAATAACGGTGTATAAAGCAATATAATTTTCAGGGAAACAAAAGTTTAATTTCAGTACATTATGTTTAGGTACAATTAACACTTAGGGACTCAACACTATTACAATGTGTAAAAGTGTTTGTTTACTCTCTTTTAATAAGTTGTCTTAATTATCACTCAGGAGCAGAACTCAATTTTCATATTTATTGTGATGTACTTGGTCATATCACCCAGCAGTAGTTATGTGTTGTGTAGTTTTGTTTCTGCAGATATTGATTGAACCATCTTTTTCAGACAACTATTTTACAACATTTGACATAGAATGCGGCCAATTAATAATGAACAAAATGATCTCTGTATAAATGTGTTGCTGTAGAAATACGGATTATACTTTGTCCCCTGACACCGCAGCCACATTTTTAAATTGTGACAAAAGACACTTTACATTTCTGTGACACCTAATATTTTAGCCAGACATTTATACGGTATGTTAATATCAAAAGACTGTGTAGAAACTGCATATTTACAGTATTTGGCATCCCAAAAAGTTTCTTAAACCACCCAAATATGAACATAGCTTTTTTTTTTCTGATAATACACCTGTTTTTCTTTTTTTTAATCCTATTTCTTACTTTATGTTAATAGGTGTTCCTGTTACCCAAGTTATGTTTCTAATGTTTGTTTTAGTCTGCGTTACTTTAGTTTTAAATTTATTTTACACAATGGTGTTGCCTTTTCTCAAGTAAAGTTTTTCTACCAATTCAGCCATGGCATTTGTAAGACTAAAAACACACATGTCTTTAGGTAACATACTTATATAATATATATATGTGTCTATATATATATATATATATATATATATATATATATGTATATGTGTATATATATATATATATATATATATATATATAATGTTTTCAACACATTCCCAATTTCCTTCCCAGAATTCCATCAATTGCCTAAATCCTGTCATCCCATTTTCATGTCCATATGAGCTTTCCTCCACTCCCTCATCCTCCCTGTACTTTTCCTTCACTCTTTCCCTTTATTATATTATTTGATACTCCACTTTCTCTGTTCTGCCCATGTCACACAGCTATCTCATATCCCTGCTTCTCCTTCTTCAGCTTCCCTGGTATGAGGCTTGAAACTCCCTTTGCCCCTTCATCCCCCTCCTCCCTCTACTAGGTTTCTCCTTACTGTCCAAATCTTAAGATTCTTTTCTCTGCTTGCCTGCCTCTCTCTCTCTCTCTCCTCCTCATCCTCTCTCCCTGTCCTCTGTCCCCAGCCAGAGGTTAATACACTCCAGGATGGCATTATTTCCTCCCCGGCCCTCCAACAATATAAAAATTCAGAATGGACAGCTCAATCCCTCTTCCATCTCAGATTTGATTGTAATGGTATTGCCTCCTGTCCCTGGGAGGCCCCGGCCGCCTCACCAACCCGGCTTTTATGACACTAAATGGCTAGGCTACAATTTTTCCATCTATTCAAAAAATTCTGTTAATAACTCATTGGGAATGAGACGTCTGCTCTCTCTGGGCTGTCTGTGGCCAGGTCTCTCACCCCTCTGCTCATAGGGGTCACAGTATTCAGAAAAAGATGCAGGGCTGAATCGCAAATGTAAAAGGTTAATTAATCTCTGTGAATTTACTGTCCCCCTCTCCCTTATTCCCCTCACACTCCAATTGACAGTCCCGAAGAGACAAAAATGTCATATTTACAACCCTGAATGGAGAAAGTGCTCAGCAATGCACAGGAGTTGAGTGCAGGTGCAGGCCTGTCCAGCCATTCTTCCCCCTCTCCCCCATCCAACTTTACAAGTGTACCCATTCATCACGTGTGATGGATTTATGTAATAAAACCCATTTCCTTTCCCCATACGAGCCTATTAAATAATAAAATAATTATTTATTGATTATTCAAAAAGGTACATATGCGCGGGTAATGGCTTTGTACCACACCACTGGACCTGCAATAAATAAAGCAGGCAGGGAGAAGGGCTGAGAGAGATGGAGAGGAATAAAACAGAGAGAGGGAGAAATGAAGGGGAACGAAATGACTTTTGAACAAGAGAAATCTGGATCCAATATGGCCTCTTGCAGCATGCATCAAGAACGACATTATTCAATCTCCAGGAGGCTCACATGGGAGCATGACCTATGAATAGTTTTGATATACTTAGTATTTGTGATGTAGAAATTAGACCACCAGGTTAGTGTCTTGCACAGAGTGTATTCCTTTATTTGAATCCAGAGTCGTTATGTGTCCACAATTTGCTTTTTAAATGGAGAAATGACTCCTCAGAGAGGGTTGATTTTAAAAACAGTACTTATATGACTGTCCAAAACCAATGCATGTGAGTTACCAAGTGTAATAGAAGGATTTATCTGCCTTAAGTACATTGTAATTGTGGCTATTGTTATTACTATTTCAGAACAGCAAAGAAACTCCTAAAAAAAACTTGCACTCTTCATCACAAATAAACAATAGAACTATGATCCTTTTAATATTATTAGTTCACCATCAGGTTCATAATAAGCCCCCCCCATCCCCAGCTGTGGATAATTTCAGAAAAACACTTTAATGTTAGCCAGATATTACACTGAGTACTTCTTAATAACCCATTTGTGTTTGGTCTTATATTCGGCTAAAGTGCACTCCCTCTGCGTTGTCTTTTTCCTGTGCTTGTCTCAAGCCTCCTGCCTGGTACGGAAAACAGATGCTATCTTGGTTATATTACTTCTCAAAGCACTCATATCCTCTCCCATGTTATTTTCTTTGATCTGCTAGGCTTGCTCTCTTTCTCCCAACCCATCTCCTCTAATGCCCCCCCCCCCCCACAATCCTCTATCCTCTATGACCAGAGAGCAGACCAGAGCCAAACTGCATCCATGATGACTGTGGACATTAGAAATTCACTTCATCTGTTCTCTGTCATCAGAGGGCAAGAGGTGCACGGCAGGTCGAACATCTTAGCTTCTCCATTTACAAGCCAGTCCACTTGAAGTTACTCTTCAATGCAACTTAACTGCAACAATAAACATTTTATCACAATAAAAAAAAGAAAAATTATTGGGATGCTGTGATATCATAAATAAAAAACAAGTTTTACTAATGAGCGAATGTTGAAGATTAGTTTTCTCTAGATATTGTAGAAATGTGTTGTTGCAAATCAGTTTGTACTGATCATATTGCAGACAGCATACAGTAAGAGACCTTTTAGGTAAGCACTAAATAAATCGGTTACATGGACAAAAATGCAGGAGATCTGGTAAAGACGTGCACTGAAATTGGACAGGAAGTGTTAGTTAAGCATATAAGTGTGTTGAGGTTTTTAGAGGAAGAGAGTCTCTTTTGAAGTGATGAGTTTGAAGGGATTTTTTGAAGATGAAGACAGAACGCCCCCCTGCACTGATCACACGTGGTTGTTTGTTCCATGATCGGGTAACCAAAAATCCAGAACTGTCTGGTGTGTGAATACCTTTTGTGCAGGGATGATAACGCTAGACGATGATTCTTGGAGGTCAAGATGGAGCATTAAATTGAAGTAGATGAGTAAAATGGCCTTTTTATTAGTACAATTCCCACCCAGTATGTACTCCAGCATTGAAAGTATTCAAATATTATTTCTTGGTTTGATATAGAAAAAGTTCACAGTGACCTCAGACACATTATGTTTATTTAACAAAAACCCACAATCCTCTAACTGTAGTTATTAACCGAACACACAGAGTCTGGATACTAACCTCAGGCTTTGGTGTGACAGTTTGCTTTGTATAATAACCATCCACCTCAACCACAGTTAATAAATGTAGCAAATAAGGTGTCTGAACATAATCCAGCCAGCTATTACATTTCACGATGTTTGCAAAATATGCAGTTGCAGTTTGGCCCTATGGTAACTTTTTTTTTCATTTTTTAGATGACAGTTTTTTTAATAAGCTTTCAGTGAAATGTTTCAAGTAAACGGTTAAGAAGTTATGTTTTGTAAACGGTGAGTTGAACGTGATCTGAAAATGCAGACATACTACGAACAGCATGAGAGGGAACATTTGTGTCTATTTCCTGTATCAATTTCTAAATAGAAAGTGGATTGTGTTTGTATAGGTTCAAATATTAGTTAATAAACAAATCTTTCAAAAATCTGGTCTTGATCATGTGATTATAGCCGTCTGTCATCATAAACGTAATACATTCTGAGTTTTGGGCTGCTCTGGAGCTTTACAAAGTTATGAAAACACACAAATTATTATGATGTAATCTTAATTCTCAGTAACATTTTGTTTCTGTGTAGAAGAAACATTGATTTTGAGGAAGCCAGAAAGAGAGTTTATGTCAGTGAGGATGCGGAAAATCACGGATTGTAATTGTGGACACATGAAGTTGTCCTCACTATATCATGCATGAAATTTAAATGAAGAGGAACTAAGATTCAGAGCGGAACTGGAAAAGCACAATGTTACTTAAGTGCTTGTAATGGTTTTAAATAGTCTTCCTCTGTGCAGTATCTTTACTTAAACACTTTCATACACACACACAGAGGCCTGCATGGACTGATAAGGTGGCACTGAGGGCAGACACACATGAGACCAGAGAGTCTGTGGTTTTTCTTACGAGCAGCCAGGAGGGGGAAGCATCCGTCTTTGCAATGTGCCTAGAAGAAAAGGAAAGAAAAAGTAATTAAACAAACAATTTCCCAGGAACGGTGTGTCTGCTTATCCAATCTACCATACTCGCTTTAGCTCTAATACATATAGACAGGAGAGAAAAAAAAAAGATTGTTTCTCGTCTCCTCAGTGACGGTAAATGACACACATGTTTCATTGCCCATTCATTTAACCTGCACTGCGTTTATGAAGAGAAAGGGATTGAGAAACAAATTATGTAGTGTCATTTAATTAGGAGTTTTGCTGTGAGCAATAATCCTGTTTTTTTTCCCTCATAACCTTTAACTACTTAATGGATTTGAGAAGCTATTACCTTTCAAGATTTCTGTTTTTAATTATTTGGAGTATTGTCACAGATATGAAATGTCAATCACTCACTGGGATTAATGCTGTGGTTAATATTTGTTTGCATATTATTTACTTGTTGATTTGAGCTGGTGAGATTCTTTCATACGACTGGTTTGCAAGCGCCATTTTTCTGTGGCCTATTGAGCTTTTCACATATTCTATTTACGTAGCATCATCTGGAAGCCTGTGAAAGTATTTATTTATATATTACATGGTGTTTGTGGAAAGCGTTATTTGTGATCAAATTTAATTTGATATGAAAAATATTTTCTCCTTCCACTCTGTTTAGAAGAAGAGAGACACCCTGATCATGTTTAGGTAACAGTGTGACACATTCTAATGTAGTTTGTTTAGTTTCTCCTGGAGGACATCACACTCTGCTCCGAGCCTCACCCATGTACTGTGACATCGGGCCTGACTGTATATGAATATTGCCTTACATTCATGAGCTATGTGTCATGAGCTTGATTTATTTTGCTCTGACACACACACACACAGGATGTTTCCTGATCTTAAATGAGTGGTTCCTTCCTGACAGCAGGCTGCACAAGTGAGCAAAAATGTTTTAAAGCAAATATCAAATTTTAAAGCAAAGTCAATCGAGTTTCACTTGAGAATCTTTTTGTGAATGATAAATTAAGTGCAAATCGAGCAGTTCAGAAGTCCAAAATTTCATTCAAATGAATGTTTTCACCCCGGTTTGACAAGGTTCTTAGTCTGGCGTGTTGGCTCCTCAGACCCCCCATGGCATGCGGGGCATGTAATCATCCTGAAAGTCTCACTGGGTGTCTGCACTCTCATAAAGCAGGAAAATGAATTGTGTGGCCCAGGAAGGGAAAATGAAAGAAAAGGAGAATGAAATTACAGGCCTGGCTGACTGCACAAATCATGCATATGATGTTTTATGGCTTGCCAGAAGAATTCAACACCTGTGGATCACCGTAGCTATAATTGTACATGAATGCACCGGGATGGCAGTGGGTGGAGAGCTGTGGTTTGTGTGTCACTGAGTAAGCGACTGAGTGTGTGTACCTTACAAGGTGTCTGTGTGCACATGCAGCTCTGTGTTTCTTGGCTCGGCCCATGTTTTAGAGGCAAAGGGAAGATGATAAAAGAAAGACAGGGAACGCCTGTTGTTCACGTCTTGAGTACATCCTGGGTGAGCCGCACACGGCCCACATGTCATGCTCACAGATCCTTCATTTGCCATTTGTAATTACCGTGTTTATTTACCCCATCTGCTTTGGTGGGAAATTGTAGCCCAAATCAATCAGATCAGGAGAGTTTGGCCAAGCTTTGGCTCTTTCACCATTTATTTTAATTAAACAAAGCAATCAGTGAATTATAAATCACTCCCGCTGTGACCACTAGCTTTGTTTGAACCTGGTCTTCATCTTCAAACCTGACACACCTTGTGCTAAACCTGTCAATAAAGACACTTACTGTAGCTCCTGAGAATTAACCTTTCAACCAGTTTCACTCGGGTTATTTAAATTTTTTATTTGTCGTAGCTTCAGGCATCTTTGGCAGTTTTTCCTTCAGTGTTCATGTAGATTTGTTTTAATCTTTTAATACTTTTGTTTTATTTAAAGTCATCTCACGAGAAGTTTTCACCACATTTTTATCCAAAGTAGCTTGTAGATTGATGTATACGATGTCCAAATAAGATGACATTACAGCAGATCAAAAAGTCTTTCCCCCTCTCTCTCGCCTCTCTCACCTCTCTGGTGTGGATGCTGATACTTGAGTCAAATTGATTACACCACTCCATCTGCATTATGACTGGCCTCCTCCTGTGTTTGCTGCCTCTGCCTACAGCACAGAGTTAGTGTACAATTACATATAGTTTAATATATCTGCCTGAGCACCTTTAAATAAGCATCTCAAGTCCACAAGGTGATTTGTCTTCCAGCCCCATTACTCTATTGTACATCTTGATAGCCAGGGATCGCTCTGAGCTATGTTTAAGCATTAAATAGTGTATTATTATTTCACATAAATCAAGCTGAGATGTTGGGGGGCATTCATAAATTTTGCATTTCTCACAGACAGTATTTTAAAGCTCCCTTCCTCACTCTGCAGCGCTCTGAATTTTGAAACTAAAGCAATTCTGCGCCCCGCACTCGAAAGTACATCAGTGATGGGCACATGAGGCAGGTATATTCAAAACAACATGTAATCCAGTTTAGATTAACTATGATTTACTCTAGCATATCCGTCGCAGCATTGTTTCCACCATAAGTAGCCATGCTCTCACTGTAGCGATGCAGCCACATCGTATATTGAAAACAATTTGTTTTTGTTGTCACGAATAATGTGGAGCAATCGGACAAAGAGGCAGTTTGTCGTAATATTTTCACAGTTAACAGTCTGAATGTCTTGTCTGTGCTGCACAGTAAAATAATTATTTTTTAAACTGAAGTTTTGAGTCTGATTAATGAGATTTCAAAGTTGCCGAATTGATCGGTAGCTATTTATTTTTTACTTATCTGAGCCAGATCTGAAAAAAAAGGTCATACCTGCAAACTTTTTCTTTTTTCAATGCAAATAAAAATACATTTTGCATATTCAGAATTTGCATGTGATGAGCTAAGCCACCACTAACGATCCTGATTCTGTGGCAGACACAAATGAACTTCAAATTAGAGGCAGAATCTAAGCCAAGGACTTTAGATTTGTGAGGTGAAGTCTGCAGGAGATTTGTCAGGATCTGTCTGAGGGTATCTTTATGAGTCACATGAAACGTAAATTGCATTGCAGTACAGCCCAGGAAAAGGGTCTTTGTGTAGGGAGGAGAGGCCTCTTGTGCAACTTAAATTTTTAATGATGATGAATTTTGCATTCAAAATTTTACTTATCACTTCCTAATTATTATGACAGAATAAATGTCTCATGTGTTTACAAAATCCTTTATCAGATGCATAATTAGATATTTGCTCATAGATAACAAGAATATTTTCTCCTACTTTATTGTGTATTACAAAATTATAAAGACTTGGATATATGTAAAACATAGTGTATAACATTTCCTGAAGCACTTGTTATTAACTGAAATGACATGCTAAAGAAATCAGTGAGGGAAAAAAAAAAAATGTATATGACCCACTGGCACCAGGGTTGTCAGTGCTGCAACAGTCAGTTAAAAAAAACATGTTAAAGTCACAGCTAATTGGAGATTGACAAAATGCCAGGACAGTTAGTGTTGAGGATTTTGGGTGGGAGTGGGTGCAGAGGGGGTGGCGGCTCTGGGTGTGGGGGGTTGGAGGTGATGGCGGGTGCTAAACAAATGTCTTTGAACTAGTTTCTACTTGTAGAAAACATTGCTTCTGGCCTGATATTCTGTCTGAAGTGTTTGATGGCGATGAGAATTAAGAAACACGTCGCTGTAGTGCCAAAGGATCCAGTCAAAAAAAAAAAAGATGGCAAAACACCCACAGGTATTGTGTTCTCATGACATCACCCTGTGTAAAATTGACAGTTCCATGTTATTTTTTATTTTTTTTGATATTTGGGAGTGAGGTTTCAGGTCTGATGTAAAAGTTAGAATAGTAGTCAGTCTCTGTGAAAATGAGAGGATTTGTTTGATTGGTTGGCGTTTCGGTGTCTCATGTCTGTTACATATGTTGCCCTAAAGCACGTCAAGGTGCATGTGAACAGGCTCTGTCTTTCTTTACCTGTTCTTTGAAACGTGTCCTCTGACCTCGACATGTGAAGGCTTCCTGAACGTTTCCCCTTTTTTAGTTTTGTCCCACTGTCAGATCATCTCCTCGGAACTCTGAGCTTGTCATTCCGACTGTCTTGTGATCACTCTGCTTCTGAGCTTACACACACACATGCACACCAGGCGCTCATACCTGGGAGGATAAATACTCTGCTAAACTGAATAAACCTAATCTAGACATGCTCTATTTCAACCTGTCTATCTGATTCCATCACTGAAGAAGTGTAAACATTAGATGTCAGCTGAATTTTAATCAAACATCACTGGTTCCATTCTTTTTTTTTTCTGGTGACAGCAGTGCATAATTAACACGTGCACACAAGTCATTACATTCCATACACTGTTTGTTCGTGAGGTTAAACATTAACAAAACAGTTTGAATGCTGTGTTTGTCGTTACGGCATAGATAAAAATATTGCACATATGTCACCCAGCTTCTGGTCCTGCATGTTTTTTTTTCCCCCCTTCCCCTGTCTTTTTCTTTTCTTTCTGCTGTGATGGCTCGCAGAAGTGTTTTTATGAATGTATCAAAATGGCATGAACACAAAAGTAAAGATTAACACCCCCATTCTTCTCAGCCATGCCTCTCCTCTAATGTCCCTTTGTTAAAACAAAAGCATGTGTCTGTCTGTCATCTAACCATAAGCGCTCGGGATGAGGCAGGATTCCAGTCGTTTGAAGTGAACTTGTCGTGGGAAATCTTCCTTGCTCGGGCTCAGTGCAATCACAGGCTCAAAATGAACATTGTGTGGTGCACCACTTCAAACAGTTTTCTTTTAGATGCCGCATTATGGGATGAACTTTTGCAATGCCTGTTGTTGTCACCTATTTTTCACACTGGCAGATGCACGTATTCACATTCTTGTGCAACACACAGGTTTACAGTATTGTGTGTGTGTGTGTGTGTTTGTGTGTTTGTGCGCACTTGTAGTCTTGATCCCATTAATCATCAAAACCTTGTCATGTATTTACTCCGAAATACACGCATGCAGTTACACACATATGCATTTACAGATGTAGAAAATGACAGTTTAATGCGCACTGACAAGTAACACACCCCCCAAACACACACACACACACACACACACACACACACGCATACACGTGCATGCATGACTCCAGACTGCAGCAACACAACATTAAGCGGTTTTCTCTTCTCTGTTATCTCCAGCTTCCTTTTTGCCCTTTGGTTAAACATTCTCTTGGCATGCATGATCTCATTTAACTTTGATTTCCTCTTTTTCCAGGACGGCATCCTCGATGGTTCCAATTTCCAGCCCATTCCCCAATTTTCAACCCCAGTGACAGACAACACACGCTGGAATGTCTGTTTAGCTAAAGAAGGGAATTGGTAAGTGATGATTGTCAATGCTGTTTAAGATAAAACAGAGAGTTTGCAGCAGATAAGCATTTGCCTGGGTAGAGCGCAGGAAGCTCGGAGATGCTGGTTTTTGAATGCGCTGCTATAGAGGCTTCGTACCACGTGTGTGTGATTTCATGTTACTGAGCTTTAGGACAAACTGCCATAGACGACTGTCAGTTTGACATAAATTACGTTTTTTTTTCTTGGCTGAAGCATAATTATAATAAGACACTTAGTGTTCATGGTGTAAAATGTGAAAATTAGCAACAAAACAATTGCACTGGTCCAAATGTATTGTGTCTGAGACACAATACTTCATACAGAAATGATTCAACTATTTGAGCAATTTTTACCTTAGGTTTAATCAAGTAAATATATATGAAATTTTATTTATTTATTTTAAAATAAATAAAAATAAAAATAGCCATCCTTAAATCAAAAAAGTACAATTTTTCACTGAGTCACTTATACAGTATGTATGTATGTATGCTGTTGGTGCCCAGCGAGATCCAAATATTGACTTGATTTGATTAACCTCTGCAGTGTGGAGAATGTGTCCAACATGAGGGACCTTTTGTTGTTTGAAAGGAGCAGCTCATTGTTGCACTTTAAGTGGTTTGTGTAATCCACTATAACCAATACCATGAAGCCAAAGGATTCTGGAAATCTGTTTTCGGCGCATTTTGAGTCGAAGCGAACCTGGAAATTCAGTCACTCTTCCCAACCCTGTCATGAAACGGAGCTCCCCATTTCCATATCAAACGGATTAGTTCCAAGGCCAGGGAAGTAGGAGTAATATAAGTAACCGTACAAATTTAAATATAGGACATCAAAAACATTGTTAGGCATTTATTTATTTTTTAAGCAGCCCTGACTTTCTCTGTCTCTCTGTGAAGATGAGATGAAATTGTATCTCTTCACTTTTATTCTCATTTTACTCTTGTGAAAAATCTCGAAGACGGCAGTATTGTAACATTTGTCATGCGCCGCAGTGTCCCGCCGCTCTCGTGTGCTTAACCGTGTCGGACGAACAAACGTGTCACATCAATAGATACAGTTGTTCAAAATGCAACATCACAACAATTTCAAAAGTGGCCGGTGTTTACACAAGCTGATTTCGGACATGCCTGCAGAAACAGAGGAACACGGAGTTCTGTGGTCGTGATGCCACATCAGATACCGTCCAACACATGACTCATCATGTATTTACACATTGTTGTGTTGTAGGGTTTTAGTAGAATGCGTCCACTCATCATCTAGTATATAACGTATAAAGTATGTAACTTTCCCAACTTTACAATTAAAGAGAGGATCAAAATGTATTTATATATATATATATATATATATATATATATATATATGATTTATACACTTGTGTGTGTGTGTGTGTATGCATGTTTTCATGAACATATTATTCAGCAGTCTGTGTCTGACTGACTAATCTGACCTGCCAGTAGCTCCGTGTCCGGATGGAGAGATGGACAGATGGATGCAGACTGTGCTTCCGCAGCCGTTTATGACTTGGCCTGTGTCCCCCTGTGATTGGAAAAAACAAAAAGGAAAAAAAAAAACTTGCTTTGGCCTTGTTGTTTTGGGATTTGTCCCTTCATAATGTAGCTTGAAAACAGGAAAACCAATAGTGGGAATAGACCCCCAAATATAATTAATTTTGTGGGGGCAGGGCGTAAGAAGGGGGGGACTATTATTGCAGGAGGAAGAGTTCTAATCAGTTGCAGATTTCTTCCTGTTTGGTTAGCGTGACCGTGGCCAATTACGAGTGAACTCTGTGTTACAGTTTCACTTCCTGTGCTACCCAAAGAATGGACTAGGTCCGGCACAGCTGAGTCTGGCAAAGCGCTGAGAGAGGGAGTACGAGACGAGAGAGGGAGAGCGAGGAGATAAAGGGGAAGAAAGACGAAGCAAGACGCATAAAGATGAAACTGTTGAAAAGTAAACATAGTGGGGGAAGGCAGGGGAAAAAAGGGTGGGGGGGGAATCTGTAGTCGGATCTAAGGTGCGCAGAGATGAAGGGACATACAACCTTTATCCACCTAATATAGAACATGACATGGTTTACAAAGGAAATGAAAGGATTTTGGACCTGACTTCTCTTGCTGGTTCAGCTGCTCTCAGGTAAAGGCACAAACTGCAGAGCAACAGTGCAAACTCAAGTCACAAATGCAATAACACATAACTCAATCATTTAAGCGATATTATCGAAAGACACAATTTGGCATTGCTGTTTCCCCCCCCTAAATTGAATTAAACCACTGGACAAAACAACTGAATGACAATTACAGAAACATTCCGTAATTTGCATAAAGTGTCCTTTTTTCCCCCCGACGTGTGGAAGTAACTCAATAGGTCATGGTACCGCCTGGAAAGATCTTCATGCTCATTAATCCTGATACAGCTTTTGCTAAAGGCCTTGCCAAGCCAGTAGTTCACACCACATTATAACAATATTCTCCAAATGCCCTCCCTGCTCTTTTCTCAGGCCTTCTGCGGGACATTTGTGTCTTTTCATGTGGATGCTTAGTGATCGTCTACTTCAAACACAGTCCACAAAAGCACCAGACGTAATGAAACTTAACTGTCACTGCCACGGTTTCCATTCACAATCACAACCTGGCCCACTGAATAGTTCCCTTTGGCCTCATTCCTTTCCTCTGCTCTCTCTGTCACTCTGTTTTGCTTCTCCCGGCAATATATCTCCCTTAATTCACTTTGCGTAGTTGCAGAATTAGAGAAAGGTTTCCCAAGGTTAAATTGGGAAAAGGTGATCAGAGATTATGGACTATCTAATCCACTGTAGTTTGATTTGATGAGTTTTATAATTCAGTTAATTTTCCCCATATGGGTTTTTAATTGCATTGTTATTATTATTATTACCACGTAACATGTCATTTTCTTTCTTTTGCCCTATATTCTTAAGTTTTATAATCGTTATACTGTTATACATGTGCTTTTTTCCTGATATATGTTGCAGTTTCAATGATGACACTGTTGATATATATGAAAAAATACTTGAATAAATTTGTACTCTGCTTTAAATTACCAAACAGATGATATAATATTTATTACCATTTTGCAGCACAATTGAAATCTTCTCAAGGGGCCTAATACTGTAGCACTTACAAGTGCAATAAATTACTCGGAGGATGTTCTACGTTCGAGGGATGATGCACATTACTGCCACTATAAATGTAACTTACTGTTTTGCATGCAAGTACACACACACAAACAGACATACACCTACTTGTACAAGGCTACAGTATGTCTTGGAGGACACTCGCAACATTCCATAACCTTACACTTAATCATCACAAGTAAAATGCCTAACCAATCTGCTTATCACGACCCTTAACTAGATTCTAATCTAGCCCCTGTAAACTGTCCTAACCCTCAAACATCCCCTTTATTTGTCAGGATTGCCTAAAATGGCCTCATGTTCCCAAAATTGTCTTCACTCTCTGTACCTCGTTGGTCCTCACATGAATAGAAACACACATGATGTACACACGATGAACAATATGAGATGAAGAGCCATACTATTCAGTGTGAACTGGAGGGTCCAAGTCACTAAACTAATCCTGGTACCACAGATTCCCACTCCCTTTCTCAGTCTGTTGCTGCAGCTGCCTGGGATCATTTCACAAACACGAGGTATTCCTAGAAGAATTGATTCTGTTAGATAGTACATTGATCACACACATTGCCTGCAGACAGAAGATGGCTTTACAAGCAATAAGATGGGAGACAATTATATTATTTTAGTAAAATAAGACAGAGTACAAGCAGCGAGTGCCAATAGCCCAGGCGGGGGGAAAGGCACAGGCGGCCCCCTCTGTGGCTGCCTCAATGTGTTTGTGCTCCATCCTCAAGTGGCACGGTAATCCACTAAACTTTCCTCCACCCGCTTCCCTCAATGCAATCAGGATGCGAAGGCTCACCAGTGATTGCGTTCATTTGTAAAAGCATCCAAGCCAAAATTGAACCCCAAGGCTGATAAACTATAAAGATGCTGATCAGATCGTGGCTAAGGAGTCCACACTGGAGGGCACGAGATGTCAGGGCTGCAGCCAAAAGAGCAATGACTCTGTATACCTCACTTGGAGCCAGGCGGCTGCCCGTGAATACAAACAAGACGAGAGAAAACACATAAAACCGACAACAAAGTGCAGAAGGATTTTTCATCCAGCAGAGGAAGGTATTATCTGTCCAACAGATTAGCAGTTTTTCAGATGTTTGTTTTGTTGGTTTTCGTTTTATTGACTTTCTTGGTAGATTGAGAGCTTTTACTGTTGAGAGGTTCACCTAATGCGATATATTTTATTGATGTAGATTCCGTAATGTATCTCAAGTCGAGCAGATGACCAAAAGAGGTGCAGTTCAGGGGAGTCTCATTGTTGTGACATTATAACTAATTTATCAGAATGAAAATGAAAAAGTCCAATTAGTTTTGTTTGTATTACAAACTCGACTACACTGCTTGTTGATACCACAGATTTTAGTTTGCTTTACAACACTTTCCCACAAATATCACACCTTTCTGACACTAAATGAACAGTGTCATTACTTTAAACACACCTTTCTGCCTCTGCTAGTGTGTAAAAGATTGAGGACAGACGGAGAGAACGAAGGAGAGGGAGGATCTGAGGATCTTTTTTTTTTCCCCTCTCCATCTTTGTGGCCCCAGTGCGTTAAATGTCAAAGAGCAGACAGCAGGAGACTGATTCCATGAAGCGATGTGAATGGGACTATTGAAGACCCGCTTTGATTGACAGCTCTTCCTCTCTTGCTCTGCCCTGAGGGTGACTGACAGTGTGGTTCATCTCACATTTTGTGACTGAGCTAATCCAGTAAATTCCTACCAGACGCAGCACAACTCAGCAGAGACCTCCTGCTCCTTTCCCAGGTGGAGTTTTTATTTTATCTCTTCCTCCCCAAAATAAAATATGTTTTTCCATCTGTGGCACTGAAAACAAACCCAGGGAGGGGGGGCGCCTATAATTAAGTGTAAGTACATAATTAAGCAAGTTAGGAAAAGTGCTAGTTTTCAATGAATTAAAATGTAGACTAATTACATGTGGGAATTAGCCTGCTGTTGTGCTAGTGATTAATACTGTCATAGGTTATTGTCTCAATATGCTGCCAGTTGGAGATGGGATCACCTTACTGGAACGATTGATCTCTTGCCAAGTTCGAAAATTAATTGACTCAACAATCACTGACACACAACTATCTCACACGTTGTCCCGCATGCCCACAAGGTGCGTCACTTATCCTCTCGACCTTGCACCTGTATTTTGATGTGTGCGCCGGTTTCCCAGAAATCCCTTCTACCACACTGCAGCTGGCTGAAAACACACGTTAAGAAAAAAAAGAGACAGAACTTACAAGATGATTGCAGTAGCGGCCAAGGGTTACCGCGGCGTGCCTCTTGACAGCCATGTCCCACATTAATGCAGCGCTCCAATAAGGAGAACTATTTGACACTGGCATTAATCATCATTCCTAAATGATCACTCTGCAAGGGTATGAATTTAGGCGTGATTAATTGCGAGCGATGATTTACCTGCCTCCTGCATTCGGCTGGTGTTAACCTCAAGTCAAAGCAGTGGAACCCAGAGTGGTTAACCGTGCCAAGGAAACTTAAGAAAAGACAATAAAGAGTATCAGTTAACAAAAATAAATAAATAGCAGTAACCTGAGACCTTTACAGCATGAAGGAAGAAAAAAACATATTTAATTTTGAAGGTATAATAGATCATTACATTAACTCTTTTTCTTTATTTAAATATATGGAATACATACACAAAAAATAATAACAATCACATTTTGTTTTTCTTGGGTGCAAATACAGTGCTGTGTTGCACGTTAACACTGAAGCTGCATAAAAATGTACTTCCTTGCTATAATTTTTCACATTAACCATACAATAAAGCCTCTAATGATTTAAAAGTAGCTCTTCCATGAATAATTCCCTGTGTTCATACAGTGAGCTCCCGTGTTCTTTCCAAGCAGAACCTAGAAGACGATACCCCAGTGTGTGAGTCAAGGTGTTTACTTCCTCAGCACGATGAACGCCTCGCCAACCAGTTGTGACAATAGTTAAGTGAGATAAAGACCCGACACAACATGAACTGGGGATGACTTTGTGCATCAAACTCGTATGGGGTAGTGCACACTTGCAATGGTATGCTTTTGAAGTTAGCCAAAACCACGGGGTGTGGCCCACCTCGCCGTATTGCATTACTATGACACTTACAGTCAGGAGCATGTATTTTTTTTTGTATGTTGTGTGTTGTTACATCCCAAGATTTGACTCCTACTCTAAAGCCAGTGCTCATTAGAGGTTGTTCACATACGCAAATGAGCCTGGTAATGACACGATTTTATGCACAATTCAAATGATTCCTTCTTGACACAGCTAATACATCTGTCATGTGGCTCCTCATTTTTTGTTGAATAATTAAAAAAAGAAATAGAGAAACATTCTAATGAGAGAACCTTACTTGGGGGCTTTGCCGCTCCACTGACTATCATATTAATGTATTCCTGTGTGAATTAAACGCATCATCAAACACCTAAGTTCCCTCTATATTTTCCTCTGAAGACGAGGGCTGGACACCAGTGTCTACCTTGCCCTCTGCAAAAATGAAGGGCATTCTTCATTATCACACCTCTTGTGATTACTTGTTAATAGCCAGGTACTAATGGTCCCCCCAGTAATTTGACAAAAAACACTGGGAATTTAGGTTTTTATGAGAATGACATTGTTTCGGTCAATGATTAAGTCATTAAGATATGTCAAAGTGAGTGTAAAGTGACTCCGAGTCAATACTCCTCGCTGGCTTTGTCTGTAGTCTGCAATTGTTCACCTTATTATAAAGACAGCATATCTCCAAAAGTTTATGGTTCGAATGTGTTGCCAACACAAGCACAAGACACAAGATTTATCCTCTTTCTCATCCTTTCTCATCTTTCCTGCCTGGAGCTCTGGTGACTGCCAGTGTAATCTGTGTCTGACCTTTCTCCACCACCTTATACCACTCTCTGTTCCTTCCTCCTCCCATCCCTCCATTCACCCGCCATCCCCGCTCCTCGCCACAGACTGACAGTCATGAGAGCTCCTTTCTCTCAGTGGCTGACAGCTAGAACTGGCTCATTAAGGCAAATTGGGAGCAGGGAGACTAAACTCAGCAAGCAGAGTTATTTAAGAGGCCACTTTGTGGCAGAGCAAACATGCCAGCTCATGCTCTGTATATAATGGCTTGTTGAGGTTGAAGAAATATGTCAGACTTAACTATGATAATGCAGCGTTGGTGTTGGGATGCTAAATGGCTGCGGTCTGGAGGGTGTGCCACAAGAGTCGGGGGTTGATTGCTTTTGAAAATTTTGAATAAATAAGATGGAAAATCAGGTTTTTAAAATTCAAATTGAGTTTCCAAACACTGGAAAAATAACAAAACAAAGCAGCAAAGCATGCAGTTAAGGTGAGACTGAAACGTTAGTTGTTGAATATTCCGAATAGATTTGCCCATAGCTTCGAGAGCAAAGCAGGCAATATGTGATTGATCACGTCCCAAAGGGGCAACAGCCAGCATGCCGTCTATACACAACAAACGTTGTTGGATGCACTAAACTAAGCTCACACAACCTATGCAGATAGCAACCTCTTTCATTTTAACATGTGCATACTAAACCTGGCTGATAAACGATTTGCCTAGCAGCATTTCCGTCCATATTTTATCATAGCAGACAATGCTCAGTGGCGTTGCCAGACTTGGTGTGTAACCAGTATTCAGGCAAAGAAGCTCCTCCTGAACCCCTCAACAGCTTGGCTCTTATAATTAACTTCCAAAGGACTGATGGAAGCTTGAGAGAGAACAGGAATAGAATACAATGGAGCAGAATTGAAGATGCAAATGCAGCAGAAGAGGAAATGTCCACGATACAGACTAAGAGTGTACAGACAAAAATGTAATTTGACAGAGGTCTTGGGTCAGTCATGCTTAGAGCTTATTCCGTGCTCTGCCGATAACCTCATCGTACGAAAAGCTCCAGTTGAGGCAAAGCTGAATGAAAGGATTAATGAATGTTTATACTTAAAGCCTTGCAAATTTTTTTGCGGAACATGGTGAAAACCTTTAAGCTGTAGCACATGGGCAACATTTTTAAAACCAGTATTCTGAATCTGGCATTTATGCCAAGAATATGAGCCGGATAGGATTTTAACTGCGTTATCCAGAGGCTAGTGTCTGCTAAATCTGGAGCTCCACTGATTTCTTTTTTTTTTTCACTTAGAGTACTTCCAAATTTGAAAGTGTTCAATGTAATAAGCAAATGTTCAGTCCCATTTACCAGCCTAGTCTTCAGATTCTAGTAAAAAAAAAAAATCTTTTAGAATATTAACAGTGTGTTCAAGTAGTTTTTAAATTAATTGTTGAAACAATAGTGCACGGTACAGAGGACATTATTACTCGCTGTAAGGCTGTAGCAGATAACAGCGGCATTATATCATATTCCAAATAATTTCAATGGCTACTACTTTTTTCATAACATAAAATAACTCTGTAAAGAGGGGTTTATAATTTGCACACGCATGTATACAAGTATAAATGGATCACATCGGTGAAGTTAAAGTTTTTTTTAACACGTTACCGCATGCATTCCCATGCCTTGATAGACAGCTGACTGACGTCGTTTGCACGCACACACATGCACACATACACACACGCGTGACGTGTGCACACACACACAGACATCAGAGCTCAGCCTCTGCTCTTCCTCGGCCTAACCTTAACCAGACACTTCTCCTGGAAGCCCCAGGTGACTCCTTGACTCGCTCTGATTGGACGGATCGCATGCGAGCCTTCTGTTAAAAGGGGATCATTAATAGCCCACATACGACCTCTGACCATCCCTTTAAATCATTAGCCGGCCAACTGATGGTTTCTATTTACCGTCCCCATAGGAGATCTTAAAGAGGGAGGAAGATCTGTTGTTGTAGGATATTGTGACAGTGGAGCTGATGTGTTGCATTTAATGCCGGGGAAAGTCGATATCGGATAATAACTTAAATGTAAGGATGTTTTTCCTTAACCACTGCTTGTCATTTTTAAGAATTGATACTAAAAAACATGTGCTAACTGTAATGTGATGAAGTTTAAGTTTCTGACCCCGCAACAATGACCCTGTATTTTTAGTAATTTATATAAAAAATACTGTGTATCAAATATTAAAGGATATTTTGATCCCAAACACACCTTTACTAAAGTTAAAATATTAAACTGCATAATTTTCATTTTGTTTATTGTAAGAACGTATTTAAAATTAGTTAAGAAACACATTTCCAAAACAAATCAATAAAAATTAAGCAATAAACAAGACAGGTTTTTTTTAGATAGAATTTTAAAATGGAAACTAAAATCGATGAAGGTTTAATTTATGGTTAGAAAATTTAAAAAGGAAATTATGTAGAAAAGTAAACATTTTTCTGCTTTTATCCAACTTTGCTCATCCACGTTTGCAAATAAGTAATAATAATAGTTCATTATTGTAACAAGAAAAGGACCCAAAATATAAAACCTCGGCTTCCTCTTTGCCTCAGATATGATCAGAAGAGGAGAGCTGCCGCACAGAGCGAGGTGTGTGATAAGAGGAAAAACAAGTAGTGTGTGTTTGGAGTGTCATTGTGGGTGTGTGGCATGTGTTTTAGTTTCCATAATGCTTGTTTATGTGTGTGTGTGTGTTTGGAAGGAGCCTTTCCGTAGAGCCTTTCCTTATCGCCCCCATGCTTAAATCATGTGTACAAGTTGTTTCCAATAAACTGTTAAATTTGATAAAGAGGTCTGGTATTATATAACAACGGCTCCGGGGCACTCGGACCTCTGCTATCATGAATACATTTCGCCTGATAATAATGCTGTGACTTCAGTCACTGCCAGAGGAAAAACCCGCTGCCCTCGTGGAAATCAACTCGTACACCACTGTGACACCTGTATATATGGACAGGTGATGAGATTATCATATATTTATGCTTCCTGGGTTAGTGTTAAGAGACTTCTACAAATGAGCGTGAGTTGCACAAGGGACTGGAGGGCATGACTTGGAATGCCATGGGTAGAGAATCCTCACTTCACAGGAAAAGCTCTTTTATTCATGAGCTGAAAGCTGCACAGATATATATATCGTGATATACCTCTGCATTTGATTATAAGTCATTGTAATTGAGTATGAATGCTACCCAAGGTCTTTGTTTTATTGTGGAGGATTTACAGTTTATAGTGGCAACTTGTCATTTGCGAGATAACATGAATCAGTGACTGAAAATGAGCAACGTGCAACTTGTTAATTGTACATTTCTAAATAAATTAGCATGTATGTTAGAGTAGGGTTGTAACCTCTCAACACCTTTGATCAGCTACATAAACTTGCACACAACAAGAAAAAAAAAGAAGAGACCTGCTTTTCCAGAATATGAGACTTCATTACTGTGTTAGCAGCAGAGAATATTTGGTATTCCCGACTGCACCAGTCTGTCTCATATCTCTGGTCTCCATACCGTAGCTAGGTAGCAAAGATGGTAGGCAGGTGATGAATGTTCAGTAATTGTAAGAGTTCAGTGGTAGAAAGATTCAAATCCATGACAGTGAGAAATGGAAGAGAGCCCCGAGGGAAATTTCAGGCTGTGGGGAAGTGCATCCAACCTGTCTAAATAACAGATCACACCTCAACTTGGTCACTTGCTCAGAACATGCACTCTGATATTAGAAATGTGCTTTTGCTGCAAATGAGTGCATCTACGCAGCCCCCCCCCACCCCCATACAACAGCTTATACACTTATTATAGAGAATAAGATTAGCTTTGTGGTGCACTGAGTAAAGTGTTTGAATAAAATTGTTAGTTAAAATAAGTTGAAATTTAAAAATAAAGCATGAGGAGAGAACGGCGCTGCTGCAGATTTTGAGTTGAGTTGCTCACCGGGCACGATTTGCATAATTATGAGTACAAATGAACTGTTGAAGATCTGCTGTGTGTTTTGAATGGGTCGATCTGTGGCCGTGTCTCTCTGTGAATGCAGTCCAGAGCTCTGTGTTTATTTGTGAGTCCATTATGCACAAATGTGTTTTTGTCTAATGTGCAAATGTATCCGCTAATTCGTGATAATGCATAGATAAACACTTGCGCTAATGCCAAGGTCAGGCTACACTGATTTGGCAGATGAAGGAGAAATCAGTTAAAGCTTGACAACCAAGTTGCACATCTGAAAAGGCTTCCTGACCTCCTGACAAAAAGTTTGGCATGTTTGATTTTTAAGTGTTCTGCAAAAGGGATAGCGTAAAGATACCAACTGGTGAATTGAAAAAGGGAGATAAAGAAAAGCCCTTTTTTCCCCCCGCTTTTTTTGAATACAACAGCAAGTACCATACACACAGCTTCGGAACTCCTTCTTTTGTTTCAAGTTTTATCTAGACCCTCTTTCTTCCGGTGTCAATGCGATGCTCATAATAATTGATTCCATTTGGTTTGTCAACTCGAAAAGGTGAGTGAGAAGACTCCATGAATTAGTACACAACAGAAATAGTCTGCTTCTTCTCAATTACTGTCTATTGTCAAGTAAATCTGTAGCATATTATATAAATGTACATATGTTTTCTTCAGTCATAGCCTCTATAGCCCTGGTAAATGTCAGTCATTTTGACTCTAAAAACTGTTGTCAACTAATCTGACCACCATAACAGACACAAAGTGTCTGTGTGAATTCAGTTATAACTAAATCACCTTAAAAAAAAAATAAAAAAATACAAAAAGTCAGAATTAATTACGTCTAAATTTGTGTTTTGGTTGAATGCGGCTCAAAGAATAACCCGTGCAGGTTTTTTTTTTTTACGAGTTATTATGACATAACTATGATTATTATCAGCATTGCTATCAGGAATTTAGTAAGATCGGAGGTGCTTGCGTGTGTCTTTGGCTTTGTGTGCTCATGAAAGTAACTGTAAGGTGTGCACACATGTTTCCATGGGTGTATGTCCTACTTTGTCAAACTCTTTCCCCTCAGGAAAACTTATCCTCTGCAGATGTTATAATCTGACTGTCATTATTTCATTCACCTTCTGTTCGACGCTGCGCCACTTAGACCTCAGTCGTGAAACCGAACATGCCCTGTCTCATCCGAATGGAATGTCAGGTAGCATTTTTGAAGCGAAACAATCTTGCAGGAGATTACTGGCAGCAACACACACATTAATTGTACCAGTTCCTTCACACAAGCAGAGGTTACACTTTGGAGCCTAACAATTATTCAAGCTGTTTCATGTAGCTGGCATTAGTTTTTCCTCACGGCTGGGGAATTATCTTAATTTACCCATCAAGAATGGACAAAAGAACAAAGAGCCTTATGTTATTAACAGCTATATGTCACTAAATTCAAGAGCGTTGCACTGCTTTATTTAATGAGTTTCCACAGATGCTGCTGTGCAATACTGTAAATATTCAGACAGAGAAAAATGAAGGCTGATGACAAACACCTTCATTAGGTATGGAACTTCCAACAAAGTTTGATAACTTCATCATCAAGGATGCCGCCTTGGTTTCAGTTCCACTGCATAAATCATCAATGATGCTTACACAGTTAAGTGCCTGCAGGTATTTCCCAAAGCACAAGGATAAAACATTTAGCTAATAACACAGGCAGACTTCATCACTTAGTCACAGTGAAACTGCGTAAGACATCAAGTGACAGGATGAAGAAGTTTTATGCTAAAGGCTGATCAGTGTTGTCAGTACAGAACTGCAGATGTGGGCAACATCTCCCACAGAAAGGGCAAGAATTTGGATAGATAACACACAGACGAGAAAAAAACCCCTACAAACCCACTGCGTGTTGCCTCAAGCTTTTGTGCAACTTTTCAATAAACTCACAATCTTAAGTACAACTTGGTGGTCAGACAGTCAAAATATAGTAAAAGACAACATCAGCGGCTGTCTGCCTCTGTGGAAACGGGTCACTCATGAAGTGCTGACCTTACCAAACAACAACAAAATGTGCTCTCTGCCGACTTCCTAAGTTAAGCTGTGGAAATGCAAACCGCACAAGTGGTATTAGATGGGAAATTTGTATGCCCCTTGCATTAATGATGACATTATTACCAAGCAGATAGAATGAGGGAGAGAAAGGAGGAGATTGATGAAGATGGTGAGCAAGTGCCACTGAAAAACAAAGAAAAACTGTTGTAAAAGACTAAAAATGAAGTGGGAGTGAAGAGGGTCATGGGAAAAAAAAAAGATTAATTTGACATGCCCTTCAGGGTCTTGTAGAGAAGAGTTTTTTTACTCTTTTTTTTTTTTAGGGTGGCTGGACCCTGTCTCATTGTTAATTGGAGTGCTCAGCTGTATCCTACTGTCCGCACTCTAGTGGCACCCCCCAAGGTGCAGGGAATTACCGTATCTGCCTTCCCTCCTTTATATTTAGGCCATTTAAGGTTGCCCGGTTTTAAAAAGGAAAGTCAAAAGATGCCATTCTTTATGAATGTCTGAGGGTATGAATAGGGTCGCCACTCCTCTTCCTCTGCACCCTCAGGACTTCACCTTTTCAAATATAACGAATGCCTCAATTAAAATCCCTTTCAAACACCGTGCTTATTTTTTGATAACAATTGTCTGCCGCTCCCCTTCAGTTCCCTCTACCTCTGCTTGTCTGCACTCTCTCTGTCTTTGTAAAGTGTACATGGAGGGCAGAGAGATACGCCTGTGTAAAGAGAAAAGAGACAAACCTGGTAAAGTTAAACAAAGGGAGAGATAAATTAAAACAAAAAAGAAATAGCAAAAAAGAGATGTGATTGCTTGTGAGTGAGTGAGGGGGTTAGTTATGAGAGGAGGGATCGATGCAGGGCCTAGAATGATATGAGCCAGCAGATGGCAGGGTAAGTACAGTAATATGGCCAGTTCCACTCTGTCTGTCTGGCTTCAGCCAAACAGCAGGTAAGTGGAGATTTCTTTTTTTTTCTGCCCACGTTCACACATTCAGTCACATTGCAAATAACTTTTACCCACGTTGAAACTCATACAAGCTAAAAAAGCTCAGCCACATGAATGCAGATGGCACATGAGTGCTCATAAATGGATTGATTAATACTTTTTAGATTATTGTGCAAATATGAAAACACACACCCCGTCATGCGCATGCATGCAGACACAGACATACACACATATGCAAGCAATCAGGAAATTCTCCACTCTTGTCAGGTAGAAGAAGAAATTCTGCAGATTGAAACTTTAACAGTTCTTTCTGGGTTTTTTTTGGCACTCCTCTTTTCTCATGGGGCTAGTCTGTAAATATTTAAGTGATAAATTGGATGCTCTCCTGCACAGAGTGAGCTGACTCGTTGGCTGTTTTGCTCCTGATAAGTTTAAATAGTTCCATTTTCATTTGCGCCGCGTTGTCGGGGAGAGATTGCGGGTGGCGTGCCTTATGCAAGTTAAAGCTCTAATGGTTACAAGACAGTTTGTCGCCATTTGAGGCTCAAAGGGAAATGAAACTAATGCTGAATAATGTGTTCTTAGGCTATCATTAGCATCGGAATAGGTAAATGCATTAGGGCTCTATGGAAGATGACTGGCTTTAATAAAAGACCACTTAAAGACCGCAAACAACAGCAAACAAGTAAATCTAAAAAACGTGGGCCCTGCTCGCTTATTTTAGACCCGTGGACATTATCAGCATCTCAACTGTATGGTAGTGGAGATTAACTGCCTGGCATTGTTTAGCTTAGCTTCATCTTGGCTGTGTTCGATTAAGCTCTAGGGAGGAAACTAAAGACAGACTTTTTCCATTCTGTAATATCGACTAATTAATAATTATGTCAATTCCTCCTTTCCAGCTTTTGGTTATGTGCTGTTTTTGCGACATGAGTGAAACCATTTTTTTTTTCTTGATGAAAGCAACACAACAATTCTGTTTACTGCATCTTGCATACAACTAAATTAGACTCGGGCTAAGTGATGGTTTGCTGTTGCACAGGGTGCAAGCAGAGAGGGTATAAAAGTGCATCCGTCACTGTAAGAACCTAACAAGCAGGCTTGTTGTGGGGTTGAATGTGGTTTTCATGGAGAGCTCCAGCTGTTGATACAACAGACTCAAAACTCTCTGCCTTTTAAGAAGCGATGCGTCTGTGCATTTCTCCCTTTCTGTCTGTCTGTCTCTCGCCCACGCTGTTTGTTTGTGCTGGTCTCTCCCTCTCTTTTTCTTTCCCAGTCTAAACCAATAATATATGATATCTTTATCTTGAGAGTCACGGTAATATCATCTAACACACAGACATCCCCACTTGCCTTTTGGGCTTTTCTGCCTTTGACTCTAAGTGGATAGTCATCCTCAAGAGCGCCTCCTGACAATAACTAAAATGCAATGTAATGGTTTGTTTATGATTATTTTCTGTAGAATTTGTCCCATTTCTTCTGACTGATGTTTATAGAGGAGGACACTGGCACATTGGATGGTAAAATCCCCGGTGATTCTGTCCCTTACACATCCAGCACGGTGCCAGTAAATAAATCTCCCAGACTCCAATAAAATATGTTATTTCTTCCCTATGAATCATACAACATGGCAAGGTTTCATTTCTGACCATACTGTGTTGGCTGCAGGCTCTGAGATTCTTCAGAGAGAATTATAAGATATATAAAGTAGGACAGTGGTTGTTAAACTCTGTCAGGAAATACACATTCTCCAACGGTTTCTGTAAAACAAGAGTGATCCTTCAAACGGATTCAGAAGCTTAACCAGTGCATTATGGTGTTTTTGTTATATTTGGCTCATATTGGATGTATTCCATCTTGGATTGCAGCGGTTTAGAGTAGATGTCACAATGATTTGTCGTCACGTTTTTAATATTTATTTTTCCGTCTTTTCTAACTGATTAAAATCCATTTCTGCGTTCAATATAATGTGTTGAAGGGTTAACAAATAAGCACCTGAATACTCTGCACTTCTCTCCACACCTGTGTCGACTGCTTGTGCAGTAAATCTACTTTCTCTTGTATTCGCCCATCTTTCCCAAGAGTTACAAGTGTTATATGTTATCCATGTAAACCCAAACAGCATTTTTCCTCTGCTGCTTTTCACCTTGTTGAGTCACAATGCTGCAGACATGTAAAGGCAGAACCCCCCCCATTTTAAAGACAGTGCAAATGTTTGGGTGGCTCAACCCTTTCAAATTAAATGGATAGCATCCCAGGGAGGCCTATCAAAATGATTAAAAATGGTGGAAGACAGCATGTGTGTGAAGTGTCAAGACGAGTCGGCACAGGCTAGACGACCTGCACGGAGAGCCAGGAAGCTTATTAGCATTTCAGTGCATAGCAACCTGCCTCGCCTCGAGCACTGATCTTAACTTGGTCTGTCCAAAACTGCACCTCTCTCTGTCTCTCTCCCTCATTCCTCTCTCTCTCTCTCTCTCTCTCTCTCTCTCTCTCTCTCTCTCCTCCTGCATGTGCAAAAACATTCACGTCAGGAATGTTTCTGTGTGTTAATGTCAAACTGGAGGTGCAGCCTGACAAAGACTGTTTATGCATGAGCCTAAGAAGTTTAATGCTGTCCACACTCTGTGTGCAGAACAGCAGAGGTGATGGCAAGTTCTCGGTTATCAGTTTATGTCATCGGATTGAAGTTTTGAAATAAATTTAAGCTCTGGTTTTAAACTTTCCAAGATGGAAACTGAATTTCATTCCTTTTTTTTTTTTCAAGTTTGTATGTTCTTATCGCCTTAATGGTTTATTTCTCCTTCCGTGAAACCACTGTGTTCTCAGCTTTTACATTAGAAGAGACATTCCTTTGGAAGGGAATATGCTGCATGGAGATCTGTTTGATGGTGTGTTTTGGTCCGAGTTGGATCAAATATTGCCAGTGAGTTTCAGTTAGAAGAGACCAGCCAGGTGCTGCGGGCTAAAACAACTGCTCTGGACAAAAAGTGGCACCCTCTTTCATTTTTAATCCAAGTCATTCCCTTTTTTCATCTCCCCATCTTTGTCTGAGTCGGTATTAAATACATAGCTCAAAAAAAAAAGAAGTGTGACTGTGTTTGCAGACAAAGGAAATAAAGTTGGAGTAAGTGGTGCATTTGAACTTGAATTATTCTTGTTTATTTTTTGATCTTTTAAAGATAATATCTGTAGCTAACTTGTAATTAATCATTTTCCAGCAGAAATGCGAAGCTGACAGACAATCTTTACCTCAGTTCCTGTCTTTTGGAGTAGAACATCAACAACGTAGCAAAAACAACAGTAACACCTCAGAAAAGTCCTTCACAGACATTTCAGATGTTTTTGTTTTCTTTCTCTCATTTTGCTTCCCTCTATTTTCCCCCGTCTAGATGCAAGTACATCACAAGTAGACCTGAATGTTTAATCAGTCACCGGGGCCCATCATGTTTCAATATCAAACATTTTATAGGACTTTATTGACTCTGAGTTTTTATGCTCTTCTTCATCCTGACAGTATAACGAATGGGCTGACTGTGCTCTTCTAAGATTGGAGGCCATTTTGTGGCCGAGCTCTGTGCTCAACATTGTGACTAATGGGTAGCCCTGGAGGACTTTTGGAGGCATCACTCAAAAGAGGGTTGTCTTCACAGTTATATTTTGGTATGGAATATATTTGAATGTTCATGCTTATTTCTGGTGCAAGGAAGACAAATTTAGGTTTGTGTGGAAAAAAAAAAGAAATGGGTTACCTCTAAAATTGATAATTAAACTCTCATGATGTGAGTGGGTATTCCTTTATTCCCAGACTTGCTTGTCTCAGTGAAGCAACCTTCGGAGGGAGAGCTGGGGGAGTCCTCCCGTCTTCCTTACAGCTCCCAGCTCTTCACAAGTCCCCTAGTGCATCTCATTGTCGCTAACGAAAGATCTCTGCCTTTTCTGTGTACAGTAGATACCCTACCTTTGGCATGTGGTCGTTGCTAATTACTTTGAGCTGTTAAGGGAGACATATCTGGGGAGACAGGCAGTAGGCAGAGACCTACAAACCCAGTTTAAAAGAAGAATCTGATTTTTTTCCATTGCTTCTGATAGCTTTGTTTGACCTGTAAGATGTGTATGCTCTCATACGACCAATCTTCTCAAATGGGAGTGTACTCGGTTCACGTGTGTGTTGCATTTAAATGCCTCAAAGAAGCTGATAAAACTCTCCGGCCCATTTGTGACCTGGCCCCAGTTTTTAGTTAGTAGCTTGGGGGAAATCAAATGTCATAAATCCTGACTAAACCTGCTTTGGGTTCTGATTATTGGGAAAAAAATAAGGGAAAAGGACAAATGTTGAGAGCAATCATTAGTGAAACCAAAAAGTGGCATAAATCAATTTGAAACAGTAAATTAGCTGGTATAAATCACTGTCCAGGCTTCAGTAAGCCGTGGTGGCAGTGTCAGGGATCGGGTTTAGCTCGCTTGCTGCCTGGTAAACTGCTCCATTTAACTCCCCTCCGACTCCCACTGGCTCATTGCTAAATAAGGATATCAATTAGGCTAAAGCACTCAGCAAAGGCTCCCAAGTTAACCATCAGCCGAGGCATGAATGGATCTTTGGGGATATTGACTGCTGCGGCAATAGGTTTGTAAGTGGGCTGACCAAGGGGTAATTAAAGCAGCATTATCATGTTATGCAGTTTATGGTACTTCTGTGGCTCTGTATGGCATCCATGCAAGACTGTGGAGGATGGAAAAACAGAGACACTGGCTGGAGTGTCAGGGTCAAGCTGGCTTGTCAGTACAAAGGTCAGTCCTGGGTGTATCTTGGTTTACTTACTCTTGAGTCTATTTTGATCAGACTGACATGGCTGCCGAAAGCTGTCAGGGTTATATAATTATGCTTACAGTGTTAAATCCAAATGAAATAACACATCTTTCATCTACTCTGTATTTAAAAAAAAAACAAAACAAAAAATTTTTTTTTTTTGCCAATCCAGTTTCTGTGAGTTAGAATCATGTCTGAACACGATGGGAAGAAAATCACCAGGAATAAGCTCAAACCTGCCCGCTATATGAGGTGGCCTTGATGTATGTGCAATTACAGCATAATTACAGCGATAATTACTGTATTGGCAAGATTAATAACTTTATTAGCTAAAATGGTTCACTTTTAAAAGAGGGAAATGTATACGTTGGTCTTGTGGAACTAAATTTGCTGAAAGTCAATTAACGGGCTGAATTTATAACTCATTACTCACGTGTTTCACCTTGGAAAGGCACCTTGAGAAGCTAAATTTAAAATGTAAAAAGGTCAGGAAGTCCCTTGTACAATTAAGCCAGGAGTTTCGAAAGAATTTCATCACTATTGAGAAAATGACAAAGTGTCTATTTTGGCCAATCTAATGAGAGAGACCTACTTCAAAATTAAACCTTGTTAACTGTCCAGTGAGCCTGTTCAACAAATTTCAATTACCAGAGGAGAGTTAACTACAGTCTGCACTGACAGTATTTATTTATCTCGTTTGTGCTGGATTTTGTGGTTGTTTTTGACAGGGAGGACCACAGTCGGGCTGTTTGTGATTTGACTAAGGAGAAAAACTGGCCCTTAAGCTCCTTTGAAACAATAATAACTTCTCCTCTTTAATTCAGCCAACTGAGCCATATTGCACTGTTTGACAGGGCTAGATTTGTTTTATCAAGACCTATTAACCATTTCCTTTTTCTTATTAAATGCATGCTCACTAATTCGTAATTTTTACAACGTGATGTAATTATGATGTATCATTTCTTTCAAATAAAGGCCCCGTCCTCTCATGGTGTTAATTTGAGTGTGTGAACTTTATACTTTGAACTAATTGGTTGCTGTCGAAATCCCCTGAATGTGAGTAATTTGATCAGGTATTCCATAACCATTGTACAATTTAATTTGAGTAATTTAATTGGATTTGACTGCTCATTTCTGGGCCACTCTCCACTCAGTATTCAAGAACTGCAGAGCTGCAGAGGTATCCTGAGGCTAATACACACACACACACATACACACTGGCTACCACCAGTTTCTCATACCAACAGAGCTTGAAACTTGCCACCAAATAGCAGAGCTGGATCGGACAGAGGACAGCTGGCTTTTTTTCCTAGTGATATTATGAAAATATGAAGTGGAGCGAAATATTAGGTTGTGATCTTTAATTAGATATGAGGGCCAGTATTTTATCTGCCTTATATAATAAGCACTTAGATGCACAGTATGCAATTTCTCCCGCTAGGTGTCAATCAAAACGGTAACAAAAAGTGTTGTTTGATGATGTCGGGAGACAGTCTGGGCTCATGGGAATTTTTGTCTTGGCAGAACGTGCAGCAAACGGCAATGAGTAGTCGTGATGAAATCACAAAAGACAATGCACTGGCTAACTGGTGAGGGTTAAAGCAGGTGATGTCATTAAAAGGGTGACCAAAATGCATTGGAGCACATCCAGAAAATGCTGGAAACATGTATGCAGTTTGGGGACACAGGGTTTGTGTGTTGTTGCCTCACGGCAAGAGGGTCACTGGTTTGGATCCCGGTTTGACCGAGGGACTTTGTGTGTGCAGTGTGCGTATTCTCCCTGTGTCACCTTGGGTTCTCTCTCCGGGTTCTCCGGCTTCTTCCCACGGTTCAAAAACACGCCGATTAGGTTAACTGAACACTCTAAATTGACCGTAGGTATGAGTCATCCTTCCCTAGGATGGACATGGTGACCTGTCCAGGGTGGACCCTGCCTTTCGCCCCATATCAGCTGGGATTGGCTCTGACCCTGACATACCCTTACGCTTGAACAGTAACACACAATTAGACCTGAATCCTCATTAATATTACTGGTAAAAAAGCTCTATTACGCCAGGTTTATTGAAGACGTGCTTGAGAATTAAATACACATGTATGAGTTTAAGTCAGTTGCTAATATGTAAGACCAACTTTCAGTCACATCGTTCCAATCCAAATGCCAACGATCAAAAAATTTGACAGACATAAAAGCAACAAAGCTGCTGCCCCAAGTCTTTTTCCATAGTACTGTATAGTCATGTCATTTTTTAAATATTTAGATGCTGAAAAGTGTTTACATAAGTTGTATTATTTACGTTAAACCAGAGTAAATGGGCTTTATAAATTGCATTAATGCACACAATGTCCTCACCCGTATCCTGCTTGTAATGACATTCCCGCCGCACCACAGAGGACTTAATCTGTCCTTAGAGGGTCAGTCATCTTGTCTTACTGATGATGGCTGAAACCTGGTGAGTTGGAGGCAGCGGCAGAGAGAAAGAAATGAGCAGACACGTTCCCCTGCCACCCTGATGTGCTGGGAAAACAGTGCAAGGACCATGCTGAGACACGGAAAGGGAGCGACTGAAAAAAGAGAAGAAATGGAGAGAGGGAGGGAGGGAGACAGAATAGAGGTACTGGCATAGAGTGGAAGAGAGAGAGAGATGCCCATGGGCAAGAGTGGTGCTGTCTTGCCTGGGCCCTCCTCCTAGTGCCAGGGACAGGGATGACACTGCCACTCTGCATCAGTCTTATGTAGTATTCATAGCAGCAGGTCCTCTAACCCAATTTATGACCTCCACCCTAGCTGAAGAATATAGGAGTTTAACAATGGGTGGCTCTGTAGGGAGTGAATGTGTCGAGACCCTGGCAAGCAACTTCCTCATCTATTATTTCTCTTTTTATATATTGTGTAGAATGTGTCTTTTCTGGGAATTCCACAATAAAATGACTGTTATTTATCATTACCAACCTCTTTATCATTTAGTCAATAAAAGGCCTCTCACTTTCTCTCTCTCCTTCCCTGCATCGCGCTCTGGGAGTCAGATATCTGTATTAGTCCCCCCTGCCTCGGGGCGAGCCGTGTCACAAGCTAAATCATGATCAGCTATGGCTTTCTGGCTAAATTGTGTATGAAGGCCGCGGGCAGAAAAAGGTGCACATGCTTATTATTGGAGACAGAGAGAAACCGACAGAAGTTTGCACTCGCACACATTAAACGCACATAAACATTCACACAAAATAAAACTACAATAAATTGCGACGCCACATATCTGCTGACGTGGGTCATGAGGATTTGTGTAAATAGTTCAAAATGAATGTGTGAATGTTTGACTCTTTACATGCAAATCAGCAGAGGACATATTAGGCTGCGCTTACCCCAAAATGAAAATTGCCGTTACGCATCTGTTGTGCGCGTTAACAGAGACATGAAGCTGATTTAAGTGGCGAGCTTTGCTTACATCCTTTTCTTTGACATCCCTGAACCAAAATATCCACCATATATATAAAAGCATATATATAAAGCTATAACATCACATTGCAGAGTTTCTTCCACAATGTGCCAAAGAAGGTAGCTTTTATACACAAGGTTAGAGTACCTGATATTTGAAGTAAGTGTTGGAACACTCCCATGAGGAGTTCATCGGCCAAATAGCCTTGGGACTCGGGGAAATGGGAGTTATTTATCTAATAGACCAGCAATTAATGTTTGCCTTTTTATTGACTGTAACACAAAATTTTAATATCAACTATTAATAGTAAGCATTTCAGTTGCGTACAGCTGTCAGTCGCTCACTTACTTCTGAAGATAAATGAAAAACATTGTGGTTCTCAGGCAAGTTCATGAAGTAATAAAGTTATTTGACTATATGAGTCATGATTTAGGGAATAACTAAAACTTTTGACTCTTGACTCTGACCGATCTATTTTAGCTATGCCTTGCAGATGATTCCTCACAGTATTAAAAAAAAATAATAATTTGCAACATCATCTGCTTTTGTCAGAATAATTCATTGGAAATTCCAAATTGTAGGCACTCGAGGCACATGAGAAGACAATGCTCTTTGTTAAATGTTTAAAAGGTCAAACATAAGTTGAGAGGCGAGACCTCACATGTTTATTACTTCATCAAAATTAACCAGTACTGAAAGATTAATTACTGTCAAATCAAAATTGCACTTTGAAATAATGCAATTAGCAAAGGCTGCAGTTTATTGGCTCTGTTATTTAATATGTCTCATCTTTGCCTGGGATCATAGAGTACGTAGTTTATGATGTCATGTGGTACCTCTTCATCATTTTTAAAATCTGTTTCACAGTACATTCTGAATTTGACTTGGACAATAATAATCTGTATCTTATCCCAATTGTAATATCTGTCAGAAAAAAATTGATATTTTTCTCAAATCATTCAGCCCCAATGTTAATGGAAAAAAAACAAATATAATCCTATAAGTCACTGAAGACCTACAGTAAAGTGACAACCCCTGTACATTGTATGTCCCCCTATCTACCTTATTGACACTTCTATGACACACACGATGTAGGTCGATTTAGGAGAAAAGGCTGCGTAACTAGTCATATGCAAAATATATAGTTTTCAGATTTGATGAGGCCCACTGAGCAGGATGCATATATGCACAGCAGAAAAAAAAAATCCCTCCTGATTCCTTCTGAACATTTCAAGCTGGGTTTAGGTTCCATGCTCTAACCAAGCATACAGGACTTGGTGTCCCCTTTAGGACATTATCACCTTGTCCAGCCCTCTGGAGGGCCCTCCTCTCCCCTGTGGGCCAGAACTTCCTGCTAGCACTAATTAATTAAGAGGGCAGGCTGGCCACAGTGGAGAGCAGGCCCAGAGCCTTTTCAGCGACTACCAGACAGTATGCCTGGAGACTTGCTGCCTCCTCTACCAATAATGCCACGACGCATCCTGTAGAAATAAATCTGAATTTAGAAACAGTTGCTTCACGTGAAAGTAGCTATAGCGCCAACACTGTCTGCCACTGTCTAATTTAAGAATTGTAATTATACCCACCTTCACAGACGTCAGTATTAAAAATACACCGATGAACACTGATGCGCAGCTCTGCATCATAACATTTACGCATTGTTCTTGTACACAATAGCAAGGGGGAAAAAAAATCATCTAAGGGAAATAGACCTGGGAAGCAAGTTGGGAAATAGTACAACCACATTTAATGAAAGGTTAAATTTTCATTTACTCACTATTGAGTGAGCTGAAGGGGCCATTATTTATTGTATTGGCATGATGTGGCCCATTAGTGCTGTATTGGAATTGGTTTGGCTTCTGTCTCCCTCCCCTTTTTCTCTTACTCTCTGCTGTTCTGCGTTGTGATATTGCTCCAAGCTAAAGTTTGAGAAAAGACCTGTTTGTGTGTCTCTGTGTGTGTGTGTGTGTGTGTGTGTCAGTATACATGTGTTCCTTTGTGTTTGTGTGTGCACGTGTGTTTCCATATAGGTGTGTGTGGGGGATGCGACTATAGATCCGCAGACTTTTCCCCTGCTGAATTCCATTTTGTTTATTTGTCCATCATCTGCATCTTTACATATCATGCGGCGATTCGGCCATCGATCTGTTGTTCTCGCGATCTCACTGACACATCAATGACAATCTAATTCTGTTCAACGGATTTTATTGGTTGCTCCCTCTGCAAAGTGACAAGACACATTGCAGCCGCACATAACCTAATGAAAGGATGCTCTGTTCAATCCAGATTAAGTCACGCGATGGCGCGGCCCCAGCAACACGCTGCACATTCATTAAGAGAGGCTAATTATGGTTGGTGGAAAGGAGGCTAAAGGTGCAATTGTTACTTTATTTCAATTCACAAAGCCCTTCCTTTGAATATTTACTTTATTAGCATCCCAGTGTACAAGATATAATTGTAGGACTGAAGCAACATCTACATAATTCACACTTAAAGTGGCCCCGAGGCCAAACTTTGCACAAATATTGAAACGCAAGATCAGGTCAATAGCTCAGAGGTTAATGAGGTCATACATGTCTTTTCTCATTTTGAATATTTGCTCTGAAAATGGAAATTAAAGTGCAATTACAACACTTGATCTGCAGGTTGGGGTTTTTTTTCTTTTAGCCTTATTGCTTTTTATGTAATTCGTTCACTGCTGTTGTGGCTTGTTGTTTACTTTCTATTACCAGAAGTGTAGTTATTCTTTCTGTGGTGAACATTATCCTCTGCTAATTTTTTTTGTAGTTTTTACTTGTTTCACTTCATTTGAGGTGCCCAACCTCAAATAAACCAATATATTACTACAACTACACAATTCAACATATTTAATTACAGTGTATTGTGGCTGCTGCAAACATAAGCTAAACATAATTAAACTGGTATAAACGCTCATTTATGCTAAAATTGTACATGGTAGCATCTGTAAATAGAAATTCACCTCATTTTAGAATCAGCAGTGCGGTTTGTTGACCTTGGCAGACAAAGTCTTGTTCTTCTACATACACAAATTCTTCTTTTCTTTTTTTAACCCAGAGAGCTAAATGATAGTGCTCGGACATAGAGTTCCAGATGAAAAGGGCTTTAGATAGACTGCATACAGACATACTCCTCAGTGTCACACTTGCATAAACTCACAAACATACCCCCTATTCGTTTATACAGGTTCATCAACACAACACACATTCGCAGAGGTCATTGTGCTAAGTCTGGCAATGCCACTGTGAGTGCCATCTGGCAAACTGAGATCAAGGTTGTACCTTCCAAAGCGGTGACCTGAACGAACTCAGCTTGTTCACTGAATCTGTGCAAAGAAATCAAGTCCACCCCGGCACTGTTTTCGATGTACATTTTGCACAGGACACATAAAAGCATGTTCTTCTAACCTCACAATTCCATAATTTCCCTCTGACACACTTTCGTTCCTCCCATTTCCTTTACTCTACATAAACAGCGTGGGGCTTTACTGCCATGTTTTCTGTTTGTCGGCGGCTGCGCCAACATCCGACACTAGCTCCCTGCCACTTTCACAGGCTGTAAACATCTGGGCAAGGTCTTTCATCTGGTCAAAGTGGGGGACCCAGGGGCTCTGGATTAGTACCACAATAAAAACAGACTCCCACACTTGGTTTGGGAAGCTTCAAGCCTGCCACTGAGACAAGCTGTGTTTTAAATAAGCCAAAGGAAAAAAAGACCATTGCAGGCCAACACCACAAATTAATACTTTCCTACAAGGCAAAGTTGTTCCAGAGTAGGCTCATTAATTTAGCTTTTTTAGGCTTTTTACTTATGTATCCAGGTTTTCTTCTCTATTGAAATGTTGCATTATTAATATTTTAATTATTATTGAGTTAGATCTTCCTCAAAACATGCATTTTTTTGGCATTTTTATTACAAGTATGCAGCACAAAAAGTGCACCCGAATGAAAAGACGCTCTGATAAGTGCATATCATTACAATTCGGAATGAGCATTTGTATGAAAAAACGTTCTTTGAATATTATATGGTATTATTTGGCGAGTATTCAAAAATTCCGCTAATTCAGGTAATCCGTTGCATTCAAAGACCGTGGTAAATTTCACCACTTCAGTGGGATCTACAGTATATTGCGCTTAGATGAACAGCTTCAAGAAATCTTCTGCAAATACTGCCACCATGTGATTATAGATGCACCCTAAATTTGTTTTGTACCTTTTAATATATTTAGAATAGAAACTAGTATATTTTATAAAATCAATGCTCATGCCCCTCCCTAAAGGAAATATTACAGAGAAAGGCTAAACATTTGAAACAGTTAAACTGGTAGAAGGAGGTAGACACAAAAATGGGTGACAGGAAAATGGCTGGAACAAAAGTTAACAGTTTGAGAGTTGAAATACAGTGATCTAGAACAGAGCTGGAAAAACATGAAGGTTAGCCAAAGAATATTGACTGTCAGGTGTTTTCAGAAGCAGGATCAAGCTGGAGTCTGGTTCACTGGGGCTGACAGGCCAGATGCTTGTTGATTCTAAAAGAGACTGGAGGCTAGTGAGCTCTGTGGAAGCCAAACACTCAGTCAATGGGAATCTTTATTAACCACAGTTTTGATGTAACCTGGTAGCTAATGCCAGTGCTGCATCCTTAGTTGCAATTTGTTTTGGCAGTAAATGATAGTGCTCAGTTGCAAAGTAAGTTGCTATGTCAAATGGATCCATTTTGTGACCAGATTGTCAAGTCTTGTACAGTGAACAGCATTTTAAAGAAGTCATTGATGAAGATCTACAGCCAGACATGAACAAATGGATACAGCTTATGAAAACTAAAGTGGCAGGAGTGAAATGCAACAATCTGAAAAGGAAAAAAAGGTTAAAATATTGGCTGGGACAATTAGGCAACCTGAAACAGGCCTGTGAGTGGGTGGAGAGAATCATGGGTTAGGCTACTGCAGGGCAGGTTTATGTGGATGTCGGGACACAGGGACCATTGGGAAAATCCTCGGGAGAATGGCAGGAGAAAGACTTTGCCAAAAATAAACAAATTAAACAAAAATGACATGACTTTATGACAGCTTTACTGGATAGCGTCAGAGTGATCCAGATGGAAAACGAAAGAGAAGACGAGCAATCACGAGATAGATTCAGAACATTGCAACCCCATGGCATGTACCCAATCTTACCACAATCTGCCCCGGGCTTTTTTTTTTTTACTTGACAGTAAATCCTCAGAAAGAAGGTGTCAGTCAGCATCGTCACGAGAGATGATGTCATTCTTCTATCTGTAGAGTCATATGGACGTGTCTACAGTGTGTTTTATCTCATTGAAAGGACAAGTGATTTTCTTTCACTGCTGTGTCAGGGTTGAGATGGACTGCGGTTCAACAACATTAATATTTAAGGATCGTCAGTAGCTGGCCTTACCCTCATCCATTATTTGGGTGCTTGCAGACACTCACAGATTGTGGTCCTGGGGTGACACACAGGCAGCGTCCAAATAATAATCCAAATAGTGAAATTGCAGAGATTCTCATAGAGGTGACATACAGAAGTGTATCTGTTTGTGATGGAGTCAGGTCTGGTTCAGTTTTTAATAAAGCTAAGGTTGGTGGGGACCTGCACACTTTGGTGGTCCATTTAGAAATGATGTGTTTGCGATGTGCATGATTTCAGGGACGCGAGGGAATCTGGTCCAATTGACAGCCAAGTTCTGACACTGAGAAGTAGTCCTTCAACCCCTTGTCCCTCCCCAATACACCACCTCTGTGCCCTGTTTCTGGGGCTGCTAATGCATCCACACAACTCCACCACAGCCGAGGCTCTACAACATGCTAGAGCAAATCAAGTATTGACCTGAAGCAGTTGTGTGTTGTCGAACATTATATTCTCATCTGGGTGGTGTGGCAAAGGTAAAGAAGGGAGAGAGCACTCGGCTTGCTATGAAACATGGCTTTGCTTATGCACTCTGCTGCACGCCCAGGCGCCCGCAATGCTCGTACATCAAGTGCCGGCCTTGTCGCTTGCTTTATTGAGAGGGAAAACAAAGGGTTGAGCTGTTTGGAATCATTTTTTCTCAGGACGATTTTTCAAAACAGCACCAAGAGCTTTCCTTTTGGGGTTTTGGGGTGGCCGTGGAGGAGAGAATGGGCGATAAAATTGATGAATGGCAGATTGATGGATTTCATTCCTCTGCTGAAAGGAAAAACAAGAGAGATGCACAGATTGTTTTGTTTCTTAGAGTTTTAGAAAGGAACTTATGACTGATGGGTATGCTTCACAAGACATTTAAATGATTAAGCAATTATATACACATAGTTAAAGGTAGTTGTTGTGGTTTCTGTGTGTTGAACCAGCTGGACAAATATTGCATGAAAGGGAAACTTTGTCCTTGGGAAATTGTCTAAACCTTAATATCATTCTTGTATGTAGAGTGCTTGGAAAAAAACGGATGACATTTTGCTGAACAGTAATGCTGAAATTTTTATTCAAAGTCTAATATATAAAAGTACAGTGTATTCATATTTCACATGCTGTCTAGACAGGTCAAGCCTTGCTCTTTTAGTCAGATACACCTATCCTGTTCGTTGTCTCTGTAAAGTGTTGGGAGCTGGAATGGATTGCAGCCCAGAGAAGTCTGATTTTGTGCCCACTGGCCATGTGCTACAGGTGGGCAGTGATGTCAAGATACTGGTATAAATCATTGTGATACTGGGGTTTTGATTATTGCTGATGTGGGCAATGGGTTATAATGCGTTGATTAATCTTGTGCTCAAACCTGTTCTGGCTATGGGCGTGTTTCCTGTACTCCTAATCCAGAGGATGTATGTTATTCTGGGGAATGACTTGGCTGGTAACCATGTGTGAGCTGACGGTCTGTCAACTCCTGTTGTACCATCGTCTCCCTCTCTTTCAGCAGCTGAGAGTGAGCGGTGTTCCTCTGGTGTTTTCCCAGCCTGTGCGGTTACCCAAACTATCTACCATAGGGAGGCAGTTCCTGAATTGGAGCAAAGTAGTGCTGGAAAGTTGGGCCTTCTCTGTGGCTTTATAACAGCTCTCTGTTGTGTGTTTCCCTCGGTGGCCTGGCACCAAAGCAATGAACTTATCCAACTCTTAGGGAGCTATTAGTGCTGAGATCTTTAGCCTCAGAAGGTGCTGGTTAATATGTTGGGAATTATTTTGTGGGTACGCATTTCTTTCAGTTTTTGACTTCCATTCAGATTCAGAGGTACTCAGGATGTTATCCAGAAGCCCAATGGTCTTCTGGCTAAGGACAACACAGAAGTAAGAATAATACTGAATAGCCACCAGGGGGTGACTCTGCTGGTTGCAAAATGAATCGGTTTGAATGGAAGTCTATGGGTAAATGAGGTTACTGCTGACTTAATTTACAGCATTTTCCTGAGGAGTTAATGGTCTCATTCGCTAGTTTCAGGTCTTCTTCATTAGCACTTGTGCTGTTTGTTTGCCAAATTAAAGGGACGGGGAATGTTGCACTTGTTTTTGTGTGTAGACCAAACAACTCAACAACACGGATGGAATTCACCAACACTGGCTCTCGATAATTAACTTTTGAGGCTAAATGCTGAAGTTGAGGGCATGAATCATGAAAAAACATTTTTCTAAAAATATCAGCACAATTAAGTGAAATTAGTGAAACAATTAGTGAAACAATTTACAGTACAATAGACAAAAAATAATATATGATATATGATAAATAATGACATCATGAAGTCAGAAAACTATGTCCAAAAGTACAAGACCACTTTTTTGGACTTATAGACCTGTGATAATATCTTGCGCTTTATCTGAATGACAACATTAAACAACAGGTTGGTAATAAATACAAGCAAATCTCTAAAATCAATTGCATTTTAATAAAAAAATATATATATTATGTTACACCCCCAAAGCCCAATTTTTCACCCTTACATTCTTTCTCCAGTCAATACGAAGCCTAAGACTTTAATCATGAGCCATTAAACAATGTGTTTAGTAAATTGATCTTTGAAAAAACACAGTCACCAACAGCCACTAATGAGTTCCCATTTGTCTCGGCGAGTGGGCAAGAGACAGCGTGAGCAGCCCCTCATCCCTCTTTTTTCCTCCTCGTTTCATTCATTTATTCCCTTTCTCCATGCTCTCCTTCGCTTCTGCTTAATTTCCCTCTCAACATTTTTTTCCTTCCCCCCTTGTTCCACCCAACACTAGTATCTGTCATTTATCTGTCCATTTGTCAATCGCGCTCTTTCCTGCGATGCTTCTCTCTCTCTCTCTCTCTCTCTAACCCTCCTCTCTCGCTCTCCCCTCCAAAAGGACACAGGTGACTGAACTCATGACTGTCCTTGCATCAAAGGATGATACATAACAGCTCAGCCTCAAATGACAAATCCAGCTGACACTGGGACAAGAAGAGACTTATTGATTTTTCAATGATTAATAAGTGGAAAATAATTGTGTTTCATTAAGATGGATGGAGTTTCATTTAGTCCTGTCTCCTCTTTTTCACTTCAGCGCCAGGCAGGCAATCAAATCTGCTCTTACCCATTAGCCTGCTATGGCAACAAGGCCAGCCACATGTGTTTTTTTGTGCGTGTGTGTGTGTGTGTGTTTGTGCAGTTAAGGTATTGAGGAGAGTGACGTGAAAAGGAGACAAGAGTGTTTCTCTCAAAGGAGTACATGTTTACGAGTGGCAGTAAAACCTGTAGAGCGAAACCACTGCCCACATCTTTTTGTCCTGTCATTGCAACAACATTGTGTTTACATATGTTTACATACGTACATAGGGAGTTCCTTTATCAAAAAAGATGTCTCATCTTTGCCTGGTAACCCAACATTTACCAAATGTTATTAGAGTAAAAAATTTAACGAATTTAGCAGCCAATTTACATATTTTTATTTACATATAGTGCACTTATCTTGATGAGATTGAGATTTTTTTTTTTTGAGGTTTTTAAAATTGTATTGTAACGACAAACACTTAAAGATTCAGCCTAGATGCAGAAACACAAATTTGGCTTTTATGTATACGGCTGCAACAACAACATAGATTATTTAAGTGACTACTGAATGAATTGCCAACTATTTTGGTTATGAATTACTGATAATTAAAAAAGAATCTAATTACAACTTAAATGAATGTGAATGTTCTGATTTGATTTGCTTCTCTGGGACAGTAAACTAATACTTTTGGTTTCTGTACAAACAATTTTGCGTTTGGGAAACCCTTTCTCCCCATTTTCCGACATTTTCTGGAACAAGCAACTAATCTATGAATCCTGAAAACTGTCTACAAATAAATCAACAGTAAAAATAATTGTTCGTTTCAGCCTTATTCTATACTAAATGATTTCAACATTTTGTTGTAGACTGGACAACTCTCTTACAGCAGGAGTGAATCGCTTCTATAAGCAATGTGGCCATGTTAGACTGCAGGAAAATGCTAATAGATAATGTAACATCACTGCCTTGAGTTGTTGGCTTAATATAGCTTTTAAAAAAAGCAGTAACTCTGTTTAACATCTCAACATTTGGTTACCTGAACCTCTATGTGATTCACCTTAGGGTTTTGTCTTTTTCTTCCCAGTGATTTGTTGGCTGCGGGGCTTTTCTTAGGAAAATACTGCACCCAATTTCTCACTCAGCTGAGTATTATTTGAGTCCAAATGTCAACCTGTTTTGTTGTCATTATATTCTTTCCCATTCACTGTATATTATATAATCTATTCAAGTGTATACCCAAGTCCAACCTAGTCAGTGCCTACATGGTTGTTCGGAATCTCTCTGGTGATTCTGCACCAGAAAGATCTGGCACAACCATGAGCAGAAAATGTTACTTTTCACTGTTTTCTGGGTTTGCCTGTTGATATAGTCATTGCTTTCTGAAGTTTGTGCCGCCACGTCATCATCTTGTCACAGTCCATAGAAAAAAAAAAAAAAAATTGAGTTAATATTAATCTTAACTCAAATTTATGCAATCACACAGACTGAATCTGGCCAAGTGTTCATATGTGGGATAAAGGCACACAAGACCAGGCCTTGTTCTGAATGAAGGCATCAGTTGGATGGGGGAGGGTTGCAACACCCTGGTCCTCCATCCCAGCTTCCCTGTGTATCACTTTAATGTTCATATAATGACATACCCTCCAAGTTTGTGTCATGGGCCATCAACAATCATAATTGTAAAGTGATTCATTGACTGATGTTGTCAACAGTGCTACTGTCAAGAGAAACTGGTGCTGTAGAAAGAGAATAGGGCCTTCTAATGAATATATCAATAACCGGTGACAGGTAAAGGAGTACTCCTGATGAAATTTCAAATAAGCACTAACACCTCCGCTGGATGCCTTCATTTGTTTCGCGACAGCACTATCTGCCAAGCAAAGCCAGGGAAGAAAATACAATTAACAGCCACGAACATGGGAGTCAACATTTAAAAATATACTTAGAATTTTTCAGGTTGGCAACATTTTTGAGCTGCATACGAAAGATTAAGATTTTCATGTGCCTGTTGTCTTGTGTCACTGGTGCTGGACTCACACATACACTCACTGTGTACAGTACATACATTCATACATATAAACGAGCGATGTAGTTCAACATCTGCCCATATCAAGGACACCATAAGTGGGAAGCTCAAAATCGCAGTAGACCAATTTGTCGCCTTTCACTCTGTATGAGTGTTTGTGTTTGTCTTTGTGTCCGTGTATAATCACCTACACACTTCACAGGAAACACTAGCGATACATCACCTAAATGAGGTCCAGACAGGGCCATGATCCATCACCTAGTGTCTAGTCTAACAGCCAAGGTAATGGGAAAGGAACCCTATACAACATTCATGGGGCCCGGCTGCCAACGACACATGGACCAGTGGTATTGATGGGTGACTGAAGTAGTGACCATCACTATTAATGAGATTATGACATGGAAAAAAAGGAATGGCATAGATGCACATTTCCTTATTGCTTAGAAGATATGAATTCATGCTTGTGTGTGTTGTGTGAGGTGGTGTTCACACTTCCACGACCTTGCTGAGGAAGTGTTAACACAACCTGGCCAAAATGCAATTAAAGGGGCACCATGGTGCACTATTGTCACATCACGTTGAGGATAGCTCTCTTCACCCTCTGTGTTAATAAGGGTTCAATTGCCAGTGTCTGCTTCTTAATGGCTGATTTATTTCATTTTAACAGTCTAGTCAAGAGATAAGGTTTCCTATGAGGGTCACATAATGGGAGGCCATTTCCTCCAGTGAGGAACCTTGCCATTAAAGATCTCTCTTTGAAATGGAGACCACACCTTTTTGGCTGAAGTGGAGAGGCTGGATATTTTTATTTTTATTTAATTTTTTTGCACAATAACCATGCCTTACAATGTCAGCTTAATAAATATGATCATTTATTTGGTCTTTAAATCAAAATCAAATTTATTTGTATAGCCCAAATGTACAAATCAGTTTTCCTACACTGAATCATGATCATTGTATGTGATAATTTATTACTGTACACACACTGTAATAGCAATATTATAATTTTACATATGCAGTAATGATAGTGGTGTTAAGGTTGGTTAGATTAAATGGCCAATGTTGGTCAAAGTAAGACTGGTAGAGGGGAGAGTGTTTTAATACAGGATACTACATCAGCAGTAACATTTACTGTGACATCATTTATATTATATGTGCAGGAATATCTACATGTAACAAAGGTTTTGTCAGCATCTCTGTTTTTTTTTTTTTTTGTCTTTCATTTCTCCCCATCTTGAGTTGGAGGACAATGGAAACCCTGTTCCCAAGAGAAACTCAATTGACTGGAACCTCTGTCATTTAACACACTATTAATTGACTAATGTGCATCACATCACTATGCAGCATAGGTAGACGAGGACCATGGAGCCTTAGCAGAGTGGATTATGGGAAATTAGCTGAAGCGATGACAAAAAAAGGCATGTTTCTGCTTTTTTTCTGCATCACAAGAATGCACAATCAGCTGTGGCAGAGCGGATGTTGGTGTTTGAGATTATTTGCACAAAAGCGATTATTCTAATCACTTAATTCCGGCATTACGAGACATCTGCTCTGTTAAGCTTTATGTTTCCATTTCCCCAGACAACTGCATGCAGACGAGACTTCATCAATATCATTATTCACTACATTGTTTTAGTCAAACAGCGCCTGTATGATTAATGAAAAGGCAAAAGACAGTGTACAGTCATAATTCTCCCAAATCAATTACTCATGCTAAGGAGGCCCATGTTGCAGATCAGCCATAATACACTTAATCATACACTTTGAATGGGGATGCATGAAGTCAGTCATTGAGTGTGTGTGTGTGGGTGTGATAATCAACACTAATGTATAAAGTGTTTGCTGCGTGCATGTGAGGGGAGATGTTAATGCGTATGGCACAATGCATCCACACAGGCATGTGCTGCTGAACATATAGTAGTATGTTGAATGTGTCCATGTAATTGCATTATGTACATTACACATCGCTTTTCCCGCGTATCGCACAATAAGTGAAGATGCACGCATTCAACATCATCCCCCCAAAAACACACACCGTTCACACGACGTAGCCCCCAACTGTGTGAGCTGCAATCACGTCTCTTTCCATTAGCATAAGAGGCTTTGAATTTGAATGTCTCCGTTGGCATGATCATCAAAGGACAGTTATAGCGACAAAGTAATCCCAAACACTTTGCAAAGTTATTTTAATTCCTAAAAAGAACAGCCGCCTCATGAGCTCATGATGCCGAAATATATCACGCATGCACAGCCGCACATCGTCTCGCAACTAAACAGACGTCCAAAGGATCAATAAAAGTTTCACTAATCAAAGATGAAGTGTTTTCTGACGATGGAGATGAGATCCATCCTTCTGGGCTCGTGTCATTCTAGCCGAACACACACACTAATTAACTTTCTGTCAAAGGACTTCTCTTTCACTCGTCAATTGATTTCCCTGTCTTCATTACACACATTTCTTATAAAGCAGGAAGTGAATTTGCACCACCATTTTGTGTCCTCGAGGCAGAGGCGGTGTTTACTCACGTTTCCGCTATTGGCCGCCTCCCTCTCGTGAAACTGCCGTCTCTGCTATGCTCCACCCACAGATGTGATGCCATTCATGGTTTTAATTTTATTTTGAAGTGGAGAACTTTAGAATTTCAACCTTTGCACACAGCTCTGTGCTCTTGTCAACAGGAAAATAAACAGATGCACATTTCATGTTCATAACTGTTCTGAATGATGGATTACAGTGCACAGATAGCGGTAATTATCGGGAAACTCGCTGCATCGTACTTTGGACATGGGATTTAGGATTTACGGTACTGTAGAACATGTGCTCCACAGAATAAACACTTGCTTAATTCTGCTCGCTTTGCCCTGAGGTTATCTTTATCCTACATTTATTTTTATCCTCATTTTCCTTGATTCCCTGTGTTTCTCTTTATTTCTTAACACCAAGGTGTATGGATTTACATTAATGCAGAGAGTATAGGAACAGCGATGGCATGCATTGTCCTTGTTTGACAGCGACTCAATGGATAATCTGCGAGTGTCTTGGATTTTGCTCAATCTATTAACCACAATGGCATATATTTAGTGTTTTCTAACTTCGCCTTGGGCTTCTGTCACCCTAACACAGCGCAGGGGGTGGCAGCATGTTAAAGACAATGGCGAATCATGCTATCTGGTTGTTTATGAGAGCTGAAAAGCATTCTGTTTACATTGGAGGAGAGACAATCCACGTGAAATAAGTAACAGTGTAGCAGCAGGAGACTCCAGCAACAGAAGCATTGAAGTTTGCGATCTCTAATTTGAGACAATTTGACAGTTGCAGTTTGAATGCGAGGTACGACTGTAGTATGGCATGCATGTTAGAAAAGCAGCAGGAATCATGCGGCAGAATGTAAAGCTGTAGTCTGCAAACATCCAGGGATGAAGAGCAGAGGAAGTACAGGAATACATCTAAGCTCAGCTACCATCCTACAGGATTCCATCTTATCTAAACACAGTAAGCTCATCTCTATGCAGCCCACATGATTCAGCGACACAGCGTTCAAAAAGAAGAAAAAATGTGGGTTAAAATATGAAAAACATTTGTTGAAATAAATTCAGAACCACCAGTTTAACTGACTTGCTGATTTGTTACATATGCTTGTTTGACCACAAGTCCATTTCAGTATTCTAAAAAAAAACAAAAAACAATTCCAGTATAAATGTATACATTTCTTGCATCTAAGTTTAAACCGTCTCTGGCTAAAACAACTTGCAAAAACCAAATAGGGTTTTGTACTTGAAATGGCATTACCTATGCAACTCTAAACTTGTAAATTATAATTAATATTTGCAAGCACAAATACACATGTGGCCCCTTAGCTGTGAAACTGTCAGGTATGTAAACTTGGTATAATGTTTTAAAAATACCCTCTTAATCCTCACTTTTATTCTATGGCTTATTATACATCTTTTGGCATTTTTATATTGCTCTTACATTTTGTATTTTTATGTTTTTGGCAACATTTTTACATTTTCTATTGCTACTATTACTATTATAGCCTGTTTTTAATTTTGACTATTTGAATTATCTTAATCCCTTGTATTGTTTGCTTTATTGTGGAGCAACTTTTAGCTCTGTTTTGAAGGATTCTACATAAATAAGGTTATTATTATTATTACAATTTTGTCATGACCTGCTGACGAGTTTTCCCCAAAGTTTGTCTTGACGAGACAAAAAAAAAAAACAGTTTGTACCTATGCAGTGTTTGTGTTGTAATCTGCGTTGTACTGGGAATTGTTTGTTGATATTCGCTGAGTTTATTCTTGTGTTTACCAGTGTCGCAAACTGCTTCTGCTGTAGGGGAGTGAAAGACAAAGGCGAGACACTGAGTGAGAATCAATCTGACTTCGTACCAAGTTGGTGCAATTACAGACGGTATGGATGGCTGTTCAGTTGAATTTGCATCGATTTAAATTACACTTATGGGACCATTATGATTTCATTTTTATGGAGCGCTCTTCACGGTTAGTAACAGTAGAGCAGCAGGAGGCAGTTGCAGTGGATTTGTGGCTGGATAAGGAAATGAACAAGATTTCCTTTTCCTTTCCATTTTATTAAATCCAAAATAAAAACATGACAGTGACATTTGGTGTTATGATAGCCTTGCTATTTCCAGGTTGAATTGTTCTGAGAGCTAACCCTCATCATATGTATATATATATATATATATATATATATATATATATATATATATATATTTATATACACACTGTGTATATGTGTGTGTGTATATATTTATATATATATATATATATATATACACACATATACACAGTGTGTGTATATATATATATATATATATATATATATATATACATACACACACAGTGTGTGTATATATACAGTATATATAACAAATGCAGACTTTCATTTATGCAAATAGCTGTGGTGTTGCATGATTAGTGGCAACTATTTACAGTAGAGACATTTGCTAATCAACCCGCAGTTATGCTGCAGATCTGGGAGCAATTATGTCCACACACCGAGCCCCATATTTACAACATACATTCATGCAGACACGTACACCCGAGCACACTTTCACACACACACACACACAGTTAGGAACACATCAATTACCAGGTCCAGTGTTTTACATTTAATCTTCTCATTGGATCCTTGTTAATGTTGACTACTTCCTTCCCCTGGAGTTTATTTTGCTTTTGTGCATGTGGCCTCTGCCCCCAGTGAGTGTTTGTGGAGCAGGTCATTCATAACCTGCACAGACAGACACAGGAGGAGGAGGAGAGAGGCGCACAGTTGCAGCATTTTCTACCTTTAACCTTAAAAACATTGTTAGAAAAGGGCAGGTCACCCATCTCCAATTGCTCTGATGCGATGACAAGATGCTCTCAGATAAACTCCAACTAATCTCTTTTTTGGGGGGTTTCTGATGCTGCACCTGACCGCATTCTGTGTTCCCTTTCCCACTCACCACCGTTCTCTCATTGTTTACACTAAAGGTGATGACTGTGTGTGTTTCCCAGATGTTCAGCAGGGACCTCAAGGCTACGTAGACCAGGTTAACTCACTCAACTCCTTCCAATGTCAGTTGTTTTTAATTGTGAAATGATATGTGCGTGTTTTCTCAGAAGTGAGGACTCATACTGTATCACCTTAAGAAACTAATATCTGGATTTAACAGGAATGAAAGTTAATTTTATGTTAACCAACACCTATTTTAGCTCTTCACTTTGCTACTATTTCTACTCCTGTGTGTGCTGCAGTGTAGTTTTTAAAGTTACATTTAAGTTAAAAATCGAAAGTCAGGTATGTCCTCTTGTATTTGTCGTTTTCCCTGTAAAGCAATAAAAAGTGTATTCTTTTTAAGAACTCAATATGACTTAGATCATCACTGATTACCAAAAGTTGATATAAACATATAGATATTTACAAAAAGAGATTAAATATTAAATAAATCATACATTGCAACCACTACCACAAGGAAATTTGAGTTACTTGTTAATTTATTACTAAGTCAGTACCAACTATCTATTATTAATCACTAACTTATGTTGACTTCTGTGTGTGAACTGCCCTCCACATCGTCACGTTCAGTGCACAAAGTTCTCAAGTTCTGAGAAAACAGTGATGGGAGCTCACCATCCCCCCCCCCCATACCCGCACCCACTCCCATCGAGTCCACAGCAGTGCAACATTTTCCGTGTTCTAATTACGTAATCAATGGCCTTTTAAAGGTACAAGCAAATCACCGTCATGGCGAGCCGCTGACCCCCTCCGCGAACCTTTGAGGCTTAGAAAAACGAGATTTGTACCAATCAGGGAGAACTGACGCTTGACTTGGAGCTGCGGACAGAGAGTCAGGACCTCTAATTAGGACTCCTACCCTCATACTGACAGACAGATTTGTTTTTGCCTTGCCCAGTGTTTAGCCAAGATCTGCTGGGACCTCCAGATCAACAGATATGCAACGAGAACTACCAGTGTCCAGCGATTGGTATTCATTAACTGACTTGTTCAAACAAAACACAATCAAACCCATAAGCTCCGGTGCACAATCTAAATAATAGAAATAATAGGTCTTTTCCTTCTAATGTTTCAGGAATTATTAGCTCTAATTAACAAAAAAGTACTTTCAGGCACAGCAGAAAAAGGAAGATTCATGCACTTAAATGTAGAATAAATGCTCCTTTTTGTCTTTTTTTGTGAACTTGTTCATAGAAATTATACCAGGACAATATGACATGCAGTCTGCATGCTGCTTATAATAATTGATCTGGTGCATCTCATTGCAGACGTGGGGGGCTCACTGGGTAGAGAGTTAATCCAGGCCATCAGTGCTTCCTATTAGGCATCTCTGGTATTTTCCAAACAGCTGCCTTTGATAATTCGCAGCAGGGGCTGCGACAATACTGCCATGAGATAGTATCAGCTGCGTACGATGGTGCAGCCAGGGACAGGGTGCACGTGCATGTGCACGCTCACACTCACACACACACACCAAATAAAGACAAAGGCCAAGTGGCGTGGAGGAAAGGGAGGAGGTGAAGGAGGAGGAGGAGGAGGAGAAGCAGATAGCCTGCAGTGGCTCTTTGGGGCTTCCTGTCTTTTTTCTGTCCCTGCAGGCCAACGATACTTCCCATGACTGGTCACGCTCATCCAGACCATTTCACATAAAACCTAAAACCTTAACTGATGTTATACATAACCTCAAATCAACCAGACACACTCCCCCTCTTTTATTATAATTTGTCTTTAAACAATTGAATGATGCTTAATGTTATTTTTCACACAGTACCCCCATCCCCCCCCCACCCCCCCACACACACCCCCAACTGATGACATGGAAACTTAATAATTAAATTATTGTCAATTACTTCATTTGAAGCCACGCTAGTCTTTTAAGAAGACACAGATGTGCCCACATGTTGCCTTCCATAAAATCTAAATTCATTAGTGGTACATTAAGGTGAGTTAGAGGTAATAATAATTATTGTGATTCATAGCTTTTGCATCAAATAGTGGATATTTTTCTTCCACATCAGTGTAAACACCAATATTAGGAAACTGATAATCAATTAGAGCATTACATTTTGTACCATCTAATCACCATAGTAATTCTAATTGGCTTAAATGAGTCTGATTAAATATGAAGATGTATGGGGCTAAGTTGAAAATAGACTAAATTGAAAATAGATTTGAGGACGTGGGGGTTTCGTGTGGTGGCGGCTGCCACTTACCTGGGGTTCGTAGCCTTTACATGTGGGATCAAACTGAGCTGCAGCTTCCCCATGCTGCTCGCCTTTACAGCAGGTGCTTCATGGTGTGTGCCGCTCTAAACTCACCCCCTTTTACCCACTGACATTTCACAGATGCAGACATTTTGATCCCCCGCTGCCACGCTGCCAAATATTGAAAGCCAACAAGGAACATGAAGAGCATATTTACTTAGCACTTGGCAATGACACTGCACAGGGGGGGTAAAGAGAGATGGAGCGGGGGAATAAAGTCAGGGGGATGCATCTGTATCCATAGACACTTCAATCAAAGCAGATTTGTGTCCTTGTCTTTTACTCACTGGTGCTTTTTTCAGAAAACACTTCATGATGAAACGCTCTTGAGTCGCAGTCAACACACCATCTATTAAGCCTTTGAGTGCGCAAGAGCCATTTGGCAAATAATCAGGTTGTTATTGGTCTTAAATAGTACCTAATTAAAGGGGTGACCTCGGCCAGGCACCTTCTTCCTACACCTAACCTAAACAGGAAAAATCTTTCTTTTTTTTGTCAGCATTGAGGGGTTGGGTGGTGAGAGGTGATTGACCCTCTGTGAAACAAATGAATCCTCAGGGGAATGTGGCTCAAATGGATGTTTAAATGCAAACAGTAGTCAGTCCACTCACTACACCGGGCCTGAACTACACAGACCCTCAGTCCCTGCTGAAATCCTATAAAATCAAATCAAAGAATCTGACATTTTCACTAACCAGAGGCCTTGGCGCTGTTTCCGCTACAATAACAAATGGACTAATGGGACGAATGGAAATGAAAGTTGTAAATGAAAGTCACGTTAAAATGCCTGAGATCGGAGTGAGGGAGGGAAGGGAGAGAGTTGAAGTGAGAGAGAGGGTGAGGTAGAGAGAGGGAGAGAGAGATTAGTGGTTAGGTAAAAATGTTTATTTTCACACTTCAACGTTCCCAGCTCAGTGTGTGTGTTCAAGATCAACAGACCTTGTGATGAACAACCTGTTCCACACTGGAAATACATTCTGTGAAACACAACAGTCCTCTGTAGAAATCCTGCAAAGCACTGACTGGGGAGTATTGAATTACAGCTGTACTGTGCTGCAAAGCAGCGGAAGAAATACACTTTTACTCCCAGTTTAGAAGATAACACATTTATCTGCAGGTCTCAGCCTCGACACAGACACAAATCAAGCCGTTTTGTCTCTCGGAGAAACCCATCAAATCAAGTGTGCAGAATCACACCTTCACAACAGCTTGCTGTGTTTGTATAGCTCCTCACTCCTGTTTTGATATTTAATATTTAGTGTGTGTGTGTGTCTTGAAAGGATATAAGATTTGTATACCCGCATTTGTAACTTCATGGAGAGGTCGGAAAGGATTTAGCCAAACCCAGGATGGCATTGTTTAGATGTAATTCTTAAACAGAGAATAAAAGTGCTTTCAAAATTAGATAAAAAAAAATATGATAAACAACCCTACCCTAACAAAACACAAAACAGAGTTATATCACAAAATATAGGTAAAACAAAATCTATTGTTTGCAGTTCGATGTGGTCGATGACTAATTCTGTTTTGTTTAAAGCTATAATATATGATTCAGTTCTAGGGTATTTCTGTATGTATTTATGAATAAATACAATTCTGCTTAAAAAATACATCAATTATTTAATCATGCCTTAATCGACCGCACATGGAAATTTTTATTTTTGTCCTCCTATGGAAGACAAGTCACCACAATGTGACTGTGTAAAGCAGATTTAGTTCCGCACAACATTAAATAAAGGATATGTATGAGTCTCGATGTATATTCACCCATAAATCAAACTTCACACACTGAGCTCAACAGAGATCTCGGCCTCTTCTGGCCCTTTGACATATGACTTCCAGTCACAGTCATCAGCCACAAGCTTCGTGTGTGTAAAAGTGCTCTTTATAAGCACCAAGAGATGGCAGTATTTCACAGAATATGTGGCAGAGAACAGGTAGGCAGGGGATTATCAGGAACCACTGCAGCACTGGGTTTACAGCTTCTTCAATTTAAATCAAGAGGAGGCAAAAAAAAAATCGGGGTCTTGTAAAGGAATATCTGAGGAGCATAATGGCGTTCCATTCCTTGTTACATCTTTAAATGTCTCGGTCTAATATTTACATCTCCCTGATGGATTCAATACCAGCACTGGCCCTTAGTTCCACTGTGTGTTTAAAACGATAAGAGAGTGACTTATAAATGTTGAAGGAGCAATACTGCGTATTTGATTGTTGAAAAGAATGATTTCCTGGATGCTGATTTTAGAGTCAAAGATTTATTATAGATTATAACAGTAACTTTCACTTCTTTTTAACATAACAATGAAGGTCGACTGTTTATTTAGTAACAAATAATGGCATACTATTTCCCTGTTCCAATGCATCCATTCAGTTAACCATATAACAGACAACCTATGGTTCGATTTATGCTCATAAGTCACTATCCTACACACTGGTGTCACACTCACTTGTGCCCTTGACGGAGATGTTTGTGACACGCGCGTTGAGAGGCAGCTGCTCAAATGTTCGGGGAGGAAATTAAATCTAAATAAACAAGTTGCACCAAATGTTTCATCAGCTGTCACAATTCAAAAAAAGCCGGGTCACGCGAAGAGAATAGCGACTCCCCGTGTGGTTTTGGAAAACCTGCCAAAGTTTTGACAAGTGTAACGTTTTCATGGAGACGGTGTCTAAAAAAAAAGAAAATCTAGATATAATCAGCTCCTGGCCAGCTTTGACCTGCAGTGTACTTGTCTTTCTTTTTTTTTTGTTACATATTTTATACATTATTTGCAGCAGAAGTAGCAAGGATAATATTTTGTTGAACATATTTAGTTTTGCTGATACCTAGAATTTTATAGGATACATATTATATATTTGTTCCTGGCTCACACATGCATATGACATTGCATGTCGTCGGTGTGTGTGTGTGTGTGTGTGTGTGTGTGTGTCTGTGTGTGTGTGTGTGTGTGTGTGTGTACACACCCACGGAAAAACATCCAACAGATGACACACGCCAGGATGTGCACGAGTTCCTCTTTTTCTTTCCTGTCCTGAGCATTTATGTGTTTTCACGTGTGTGTATGTGTTCTTGTATTTGTTACCTCCTCAGTGCCTTCTCTGACTTAAACACTGACCTTGTCAGGACCAGTAGTTGTCATGCAGACCATGCAAACTTGGTCCTAATGAGGCACAAACTCATTTTCTGAGGAACTGTTTAGGGCTAAGATTTGAATTGTGGTCTGGTTAAGATTAGGGTTGTGTTTAAAGTTAGAGATAAGGCTTTTTTTTTTTACTGTCCAATGAATGGAAGTCAGCGCAGTGTCCTAAGAAGAATAGCTGGGTAAACCTGTGTGTGTGTGTGTGTGTGGCAGAAGTCTGGCTTAGGCCTTTGTAATGAGCAGCCTGGGTTCTTTCTGGTTCATCTGCTACTCTCCCTTATTTCATGCTGTGCTGCTCTCCAGCTCCAGTGGTCCAGTGACAAGAGTCCTGACTCTCTCGCTCTCTCTGCCTCTCTCTTGGGCTCTCTTATACGTTCCCTTATTCTCTTTTTATTCCCTTACTTACACTATCCTTTTATTTTTTTTTAATACCTCACAATTTTCTGTCTCCCTTCATTTTGCCTTCTTTCTCATCGCCCTCTCTCTCTCTCTCTCTGAGCTGTTGCACCTTAAAATCTCAAATGGGGGCAACGTGCGGATAGAGGGAGATGGAGAGTGAGAGAAAGAGGTAAAGGAGCATGCATGATTGGTCACTACTGCTCCATACCATTCATTCCAGTCAGCAAAGGGAACTGCCCTCCAACGCTCCAGCTCACATTCTCCCTTTCCTCCACAGCCACCACCTCCTCCTCTATGGGCCTCTGTGGAGCAAAGGGGTCTGTGCTGCTTTAGTATAGAGCGAGTTTAACAAGACATAACAAGACACACACACACACACACACACACACACACTCTCTACATGCTCACGTGTGTGCGCACCAATCCCTACTTCACTTCTACTTCCTCCGCTGTGTCTCCTCTTAAAGCTACAGTAGATTGCACGTTGTTTGCATCTACTTTGTCCTTTTCATTTATCTGTCCGTGTGTTTAAAGCCACACATGCTTTGTTTTATGGCACTGAAGGTCTGGAAAATAATGAAAAGGCTGTGTCCGTCCGCCGTGTTTGGCCGGCACAGATGCAGCCAGTAAAGTGATGCTGTCTCACTGTCGTCCTGCATTTACACAGACACTTTCATTGAGTGCACTGAAGGGATGAAGGCATGAATATGGAGTATTATTAGAAAAAATAATGAAAGAGGGAAGAGCGGCTACGCCTTGACTTATTTTCCTGCTTTTTATAAGGGGGGAAGAAAGGATGTTCCACAAAAGGTCTAATAAAAGCAGGCCTCTCTGAGTGGAAGCAGAGCAGCATGTTTTTTAAGTGCATAGAAGGAGGCCAGTCGTGAATGAGTGGGAAACTGTCAGTGACTGAGGTAAAGGTATGCTGTGGAACTTAAAGCTCGGGTCAAATCTGTTCCGTCGGTCGAGTTAGCCAGCCACAGAACTGTGTAATGAAAGTTTTATTATTCATTTTTAATTATATTTCCAGTAGTAGTACTTTTAATTCTTAGCTCTGTATCTGTCGTGTCATCCACCCCTTATTGTCCTTCTTGGGACAAGTTATGGACGCAGCCTCACTGTGGTACCAGCCAAAAGGTACAGGAAGTAATTATTTTCTATCCAACGGTCCCTTTACACAGCAGCCATTTTCATACTGATGACATTAACAATGGCTCTGTTCTCTTTATGAAACTCGGGACAGTGTGACAATGAACCAGAATGCACCTTGAAAGTAGAGAAGCTGAATGGGACTCCTATGATTTTTCTATGTTGACCTGGCTGTTGTGCAAAGAGTCCATGTTCCTGGGTTAGACGTCTCCTCACCAGCACTTAACATGATATGAAGCACCTGTGGAAAACTAGGGCACGGTTTAAATTTAGAGAGTATCACATCATGGCTGAATAGTTGTAAACTTGTTAAATCAGTGTGTGTCCACACAGGAGGTAGCATGCATGCTAATGTCCAGCAGGCACAAGGAGAAATGTGACTCAGAACCCAGTGAACGTGTGAGGAGGTTGTTTGTTTCTTTACAGCCATCAGGTGGCACCACCAACACCATTTTAACCTCAGACAGTTACATATATCAGCCCGACTTGCCATGTTTCCATCATGGTACAGTTTGGTTTGGTACAGTAGGGTACGGTGAAGCCCTCGGTCAGGCTTGGACTGAGAACAGTACCTTTACTTTTGTTAGGCGGGTTGTGGGCTGTGCCCGATGGCCGTGTCGGTGAGATGCATAGTGTGACGTTGTACCAGTTCGCTGACAACAAACAACAACATTGAAAGTAACACAAAGGACAGCAGCTGTCGTTTGTCTCAACAAGATGTCAAGCTTTGTATGAGAAGAGACTGCCGACGTGTTGTGGGTCTAGCTCCACCCATACCGTACCATTCCCTTGGTACCCCAAGGGAAGGGTGCCGAAAAATTGAACAGTTGGGGCCGGTTATTTTGGTACTATTCCTAATGGAAGTGCAACAAAATAACGGTGGAAACATGCCATTAGGTCGGTACAAAATTAGGGGCAATGCAACATGACGCTGTAGCGCATACGATGAAAACAGTTTTTAGGTTCACAGCAGTTTGACAATCAACAATATAATAGTAGAACATTGAGACATGAACCTTGTCAATGTCTTGATTATTCTTTGTGACGTAATTAGCTGACAGCCAATCACTACCATTACAGTCCGACTGCCATCTACTGATGATAATAATATTGCTGAAAATATCTTAAGAAAAATACACTAACAAATAAACATGTAGTACAATTATAATATAAAGAAACACCCACACCTTACCTTTGTCATGATGAGTGTTACTAATGCATAGTAATGGTTGATGGAGGGAATCTAAAGCCATTATTTTAATACTTACATTTAGGATTTAGGGTTAATATTGTTTACAGTGTAGGTTTAGTTTTTTTTTTTTTTTTTTTTTCTTCAACAAAACTAAGAAAAATATCAAGTTGTGACAAAATAAATCTGACCTCTTTCATCTTGTTTGGTGCCAAATATGGCAAAATGGAAATGTTGGGCTTGGACATTTCTTTCTATCTCTACTGTATTATCATAGCTGAAAATTTAGTTCAACAACTTCAATTATTTTGACAATGCATCAAACCTTTCCAAAAATGTAACCAAACACTTACAAATATCACATAATCCAAATTATTATGTCGAATAACAAATCATGAGCCGTAATTATGATTCTTAATCCATTTTTAATGAAGACGGTGGCGTTATTAGTGATTGCAACAGTTGTGCGACTCTTGGTTGATGATGATGATGATGTGTTATTGCATGACATAAGAAAAGGGTGTGTTTGTGTGGTTGTGTCCTATAATCACAGTGACAAATTTGTGTTAGTAGATTTAAATATGCAAGGGTCAGTGATAACTCCTCTGTACTGAAAGTATATGGTTTTTGTCTGTCTGTGTTTTGTACGGTTATGTGTCAAATGTCAGTTGCCTCATTTGGGTGCAGAACTCTTCACACGATCCTCCCTGTGACAGCGATCCTCAGAGAAAGAATCAATTTACACCACACTATGGATATTAAGGCAGGTGATAAATATAATCGTCTCCGGCAATCACCTTCCAAAGTAGCTGTGTAACTGTTTTCTGCGGCGTGAAATCCTTTATCAAGCCGTCGCTGGTTGACAGAAACAATTATCCAGAGAGGGAGGTAAATGAATAAAATTATGGAAAAAAATAATGAAAAAAAATTATTGGAGCCCCCTTGCACATTTTTGCCCGTGGCGATCAAAATGCAACGATTTCCCAAACTCTTATCACGAGCCCGGCACTAGAAACGACATGGGCTCTGTATCACACAGTAACCCCCACCCATTTTTACAACACACACAAACACACACATGCACATTTAACACACTCCATATTTGGTGTAATCACACTGTTGTGCTTGGGCAGTGGCACTGCAGCTCATAATGGACTAATCTTTGCTGTGAGACGCTTCCAAAAACAAAATAGTGTGGTCATAGTGCGCGCATGCTTGTGTGAGAGTGTGTTTGTGTGTGTGTGTGTGTGTGTGCATATAGAGTAAAAAGCGTGTTTTCAACAGGCTCACGTACTTGACATACATTTTTATTGCAACAGGAAACACTTATGCCAAATGCTCCCACGTTCAGAGGTGACTTGCGGTTTTGAAACAGAGCATTCCTTTCCGATCTCTGCCTGGGAGCCGTTAAAGAGAGAGGGAGAGAGGGAGAATGAGAGAGAATTAAATGAGCCCCCCTCTTTCGTTGGTCCCCTGCATAGTATTTCCTGTTAGCACAGCAACCGGACAATCTTTATTTACCCTGTGCTCATTTCCCTAAATTAATCCCCCTCTCCCACATCTATGGCATGGGATCTTGTTTTGTGTACCTAATAAAAGTTTGGTAAACGCTCCACAATTTGTTCCACTGGCAACCACTGAGCCCAGAGAAGGTTCTGGGGCTCGGCGGTGATAGCTGGTTCCCGCTTCTCTTTTCTTTTAGCGCTGCAGCTATCAGCAGGGAGGATGCACCACAAACACACACTTCTTTGCCAACATATTTCACAGAACAGTCGACCACAACAACCAGCTCCTCCACTGTTTACCGTGTTGAATTGACGGGAAAGATGTTTTGTCAAAAATAAAGAAATTAACCAATTTTCTTTTCTTTTTCCAAGTCCACACCTCAGACTGGAAAGTGTTCCTTTCGATACATGCAGTTTCAAACGGATCTCGGTTTGTGCCGACATATTTTAGAAGTGAATCAGCATCTGTTTTCCATTGACTGAAGTGTTTATGTTTAGTGGTGAGAGGAAAATGCATGATTGTAGTAGCCATTGTTGCACTTCTCCAGACAACTACTGTAACCTAAAGTGAAGTCGTGCTTTGGTTGCACTGATTCCTAGGTTTCATCCTGTAATGTACAATGTCATTAAGAAATTCTTTGATTCTTCATTCTTAACGACTTGTTGGTAACGTATTCTTTTCAGTAAGTCCGTCCTCTCACCCTCCACTCGTGTTTTGAACGTGTTACATCCGTTTCAAGAATATACCGTTGGTGATCCTCTTAACTCCTCACAAATCTAATTTTTCTCTGGGCAAGCATTTAAATGCTTAATAACTGATAAGTGCAGCTTATACTGTGTGTGTGTGTGTGTGGTTCCATCTTCAAATGGAGAGAGATAAGAAACTTTCATGATGGATTTTTCTTTTTTTCAGCTTCATTCACAGCTGATTTGGTATCATTATGTGTATTCGGCCTGATTGAACTTGTCAGAAGTAGTACGCAAACGTTTGGCATGATAATGCTGCTTTCTCCCCTTTTGTGGAGGTTTCACAACGACAAACCATCACGGATGAATCTTTCGAGTAAAAAGAAGGTTTCATGTTGCAAAATGAGAGCACTGATGGCCATACTGTGCCCTCTAGCCAAAAATGAGAAAAAAGAGGAATGATGAGAGGAGGAGACAGAGAGAAAAAGAGAGGGGAATTGGAATAAGCAGTATAGGATATCCAGGAAAAATACAATTGCCACAGCTAAGTCAGGAATAATGACTTTATTGAATTTGACTGTGGTGCATTACAGTGTTGCATTCTCAAATGATTGACTTTCCTCTTTTTAGTGTTTTCTTTTTTCCGTCTTATTTTCTGTTCTTGTTCCTTTTCTGCTGAAAAACAGCGACACAGAAATGATCATATATTTATGGTGTCGACGGCAAAGTGGTGCACAGCAGGAAGGTTATTGGTTTGAATGCCTGTGTGTGTGTGTGTATGTGTGTGTTTTCTCAAGGTATTCTTATCTTCCTCCCACAATCCAGAGACATGCAGACTGGGCTTTGCACTGGTGACTTGAAATTGACCGCAGGTGTGAATGTGAGTGTGAATGGTCGTCTCTGTATGTCGGCTCTGTGAATGGCTGGCGACCTGTGCGCACACCCTGCCTCTCGTCTAATGTCCACTGGGATTGGCTCCAGCTCCCTCTGTGACTCTCAAAAGATAAGATTATGGATGGATAGATTTTTACCATGCCTCAATTAGAACAGAAATGTTCCGCTTATTGTGTATGAGAATGCATTCTGAACTTAGTGGTGAATATGTCCCTTGCTGGCCTTGAATGCATTTTGTGCTTTATCTTTTCCCCTCAAATTAAAAAAGATATCTGAATTTAATTTTAATTTTTCAGCTGCTTCAGTTCATGCTCACAAAAGCACTCCAAATTGTAATTCTAAAGTCACGTGATCAGAAATACTGCTCAGTTATTGCAGACATGTAGACTGGTAAAAAAAGACAAATCTCTCACTTTTTCTACATCATGAGGCATTCACAGTTTAATGTTCATCTGCCCTGCTGATTTTTGGGCAGGTATAGTCGGTGAGCATCATGTCATGACATTCCCCAGTGAGGAGCTGAGAGAACCAGGAGGAGAACCACTGAAAGTCAGAACAGAGTCATATGACTTTTACCATTAAATGAGATCCATACTTCAGGACTAGGAGGTAAAGATATGCCGCTGTTTCTCACTCATGGGGGAGGAGGGTCCTAAGCTGCAGGTGCTGTCCTCAACCTCCTGCCCTCAGCCAAGCATCTGCTTACGGTGATGATGCTCGGCTAGTTTACCTGTGGAGGAGGAAGAGTTTGGACTTGCCAGACATAGAAGGATGGATGTGTCATTTTTATTGTTCAGAAGCTCTCCTCCCTGTTCCCCCTTTTCCTCACTTGCTGATATAGATGAAAAGGCGCCGATAGATTTCACAACAGTGATGAAATGTTCCAGATTTCTCCTGCAAGTGGTCAGAGACCGCCTCTTTCACGCAGGCTCGAGTTCAGTTGAAGTCTCAGACTATGTTCACACCAACCCAGACGGAGCTGTACTAAGGGGGTTAACACATCAAAATCCAACTCTATTGCTATCTGCTTATAGTCAAAAGTGAAAGTGCACTTTATTCAGTTTAATACACCCCTGATTTGGTAATTGAAATTCTGTGTGCAAACACAAACACACATTGCGCCCCCACAAACATCAACGTGCAAACTCCGTCACAGGCTGACATGCACGTCCCACACACACAAAAGCACAATATAGTGGCACACATGTGACATGTATTCCCTTGACACTCGTGCACACATTCACTCACAGCCAGGCAGATTCCCTAAACTGTGACATCCAGGACCGTGCTATAATTACAAGGCAGATGAGCACATGGTGACAAAGCGGTCTCGGGAGGGGAGAGAAGCGACAGAGGTAATGATATCTGGAACAAAGAGGCAGACCTGAGAGAAACAGGTTCAAGAGTCGGCTACAGAGCCACACAACACCACAGGCATGACCTTGGAGAACTTTCTGGAACACCCGAGACTTTCTCTCTGTGGCTTTCTTGTACATCATGTGTGCGAGTGTGTGTGTGTGTCTTCATGCTTCTGTGCGAGCAGAAAGAGCTTGTGCATCTGCTCACGAGTGTGCGCGAGTAGTTGCGTGTGAGCATGTTGCTTTCAAAGGCAGACGTGTCCTCGGGGGAGGAAAACCCTAGAAATTGGTTATTGTATCACCGAGGCTATTTACCTATTTTGGGGATTAACATATTTAATTCCCCTTCTTAATCCCATTGGAATTAATGCCCTCACATTTCCAATTATCTGACTAAGTGTAACGCAGAGGGAGTCAGGGCTTCTTCTCGTGTCTGTAACGGGGTTTAAAATGCAGGTAGCAGCTACAGTGTGTGGCGACTGACTTCAAAAGACAGCTTGTTTATGCTGTGGTTTAAGCGACTGACTCATTTTTGTGGTCTTTAAAATCTTAACTTTACCCAACCTCAAATGAGGGTTTTATGAAAGAATGACACATGAATTGTTGCTTTTAATCTTCTTGTTGGTTTATAGTGAAAGATAGTTTGATGCTGTACTGTGGAAATACAGTGTTAATGGTGCTTCTGGTCATTATGTCTCAAAAGAGAAGCCGCTTGAGAAGGAATATTATATTTGAAAAATCCCGGCCTTCATGATCACATTCATCACTTTGTTTTTAGGTAAACAGCCACAGCAGTTCACAGAGCTATTGGGTTTTTGGAGATTCTTTTTTTTTTTTTTTTAAATGCTGAAAAATGATCTGACTTTCAAAGGCATTGTGAGATGTAACAGAATAGTTTAACCGGAGATCAGGTCCTTTTAATGCACAAGAATTTGCAATTACAGTCTGACCTTTAGTGATGCCTGGTGCTTGATATGTCTGTGCAAACATCCAGCACAAAGCTTTCATGGCAAAATAAGATAGCATCAACCAAAGACAATCATAAAACAAAATGTAAATGTGGAACTTTTTGAAGTTAAAGTTGTTTAACATCCACTAACTGATATGAAATACCCTTTCCCCTCTCAGGTCTTATCAATAAAGCATCTCTTTCCGTATTTCATCTTGCCTCCCAGTCAGCCAGCAATCTTTTCCTCTTTTATTCCAAAGACAAGTTTCAATCTGACCCATGGCTGGTTCTCAAAGCAGGACTGGGTTACACAAAAACTGAGCATCGTGCACTGCACAGCATACATCAATTCAGACTAAAACATCTCGATATAATTTATGCACGTACATCTGCACTTGCACACTGTCTGTCTTCTCTGAGCATGTGATGATAAAGTCGGTTCGGAGAACAGAAGAATCCTGGTCTTGAGCTCCCTGCTCTCTGTGACTCTGATTCATTTACAAAAAAATTCCTCACAAATCACAGCTCATATCTCAGAAACAATATGGCAAAAGACGGGATTACATAGCGTGTTGTACAGTATGAACGGGCAAAAGCAACATGTCATGTCTTTGATGTGAGCATAAAGATGCACAAAGCGCTTCCTCACTGTGCAGTACAGTATTTGCCCATTTTCATACGTCACAGCCACAGATGAGTGCATTCTTCATTAATCCAATAATTACCCAAAAGCTGCAGAGAGCAAAGTTGTGAACAATTAAGATATTTTTTCCACTCCTGCATGTTCCCAGTCATAATTGCAATGTGCCAGTTCCTGCATGTTGAGTGAACAATGGCAACATAATTTAGGTTCCATTTTGTTCAATATCCCAAATAAAAAAAAAATGTCAAACTTGATCCAAAACATGCTCATCCTCTCATCAATGGATTTTTTTTTTTTTTTTTTAACATCTGCTCATCTTGAAAGCAAGGGAAATTTAGAGACACTTTGTCTCTGGCAATATCAAAAGGCTATTCACTGGCATAGCCATTACCCATAAGCCCTCTATTGTGATACTGTCACAAGACTCCAGTCCATTTGTAGCATCGACAGAACCGCGCTCCTGCTAACAAACCATTAATGAATGCATCAGATTCATGGATGTAACATAAAATGCCATGACATACCAAGTCATGGCATGTTGGCTTGACCCTCATGTGCATGAATGTGCGTGAGTTGTTTGATGGAGAAGAAGAAAGGAATTTGATTTCCTTTTTTTTATTTATAGTATTTCAGACTATATTTAAGGCTATAACAAGGTGCAAGTTCACTTCTGATTCTGTACATATCCAGCGAATACTGTGGCATTCAATCTGGGGAAAAAAAAAACATTATATATCAATGTCAATGTTGTTTAAATCATTTAATTCAATTAAACACAAGTTTAATATAACAACAAAAAACAGCTTTGCAGCCTCTCCATTATCACCTGTACTCAGACCGGTGACCCGGGATCTGCACTCTTGGGCAGCTGAACAGTAATAATCTTCAGAGATTTACCTTTCCAGTGTAATGAAAAGGTCAGGAACATCATGCATTGTAATGCATGATATTATGCAAGGGCACAGTTTCAGGCGAAAAGTAAGACTGGTAAGCTATAAGCTATGGAAAAACTGTGGAAAAAAAAAAGAGGTCAGGGCATTAGCTGAGGGCTGTTACTGACTTGGTGAATGTGAAAAAAAAAATCTCAAATGCTAACACTGTTTTTGCTCATGTCTAGAATAACATTTAGAAACCATAAACTAATGATATTGTCTGTTTTTTTCCTCTCTGTCTTTATCTATGACACAAAATTATACAAATGTCCATATCTTGAATTTACACACTAATATGTAATATTTAAATATGTGCACACAGATTAAAACTTTACCTAAAAGTTGTATTAATAATTAAATATCCCACTTTAGAATCAAATTCCCTCCTAATTCTGTAATACAACAATGAATAGAGCAAATGACATTTTTAACAAGGAGACGCATGGTCATGTCAATCTTGACACATTCTCCTGCCTCCCCTCTGTATAAAGATCTCTTTATCTGCCCTCTGAAGTGACAAGGCCACTCCAGCGTCTCTCCTCTCCGACAGCACTTGTTCTACTACTTCAATCCATTCCTGTAAAAGAAAAGGCCCAGTCTTTCATTCAACGAGTTTGGGTCCTCCTCCTACTTGTCCTTCTTTGGTCCTCCCCCCCCCCCCACCATAGTCCATTTGGTGGTGACAATTCGGTCATTATACCATCTTCATCCTGTCTGCAAACCCCCCCATCTCATCCCACACTTCTGCGCTGCCCTCTGTCCTCTCCTATCACCCCTCCCTTTTCGCTCAGCGACTATGAGCTATATTACTTTGACCTCAGCCCATCAATCTGCTTCAATTGGATAATGATCTGTAATCACGTTCTTTCAGGGGAGTCTATAAAACGAGCTGGGGCCTCAGCACCCCTCCTGAGAGGGCTCCTTCTGTTCCCCTACCCAGCCACACATTTGATCCAGACGCTTCTCCTTTCAGCTTTCAGGCCCCCACTAAATACCCTCGCACATGGGCAGCCGCTGCAGCCGACGGTGGGCCTTGTAAAGGGATCAGAGGGAGGTGGTGGTGGTGGTGGTGGGGGGGGGGGATTGATGGCTCCGCTGTTGATTTTTCACGGCCCCCGCTCTCTAAAGGAAAGGGTCTAAGAGGGCCAAGCAGGAGGGAGCGGGGACATAGGAGGTGGAGAAGGAAGGAGAAGGGGTGTTTAATTCCAGGCTCAGCTCCCACCAAGACAGGGGGCCTCTCGCCCCCACATTAAAGCTGACCCTCCATTAGGTTGTTTTGTACGACAGGCTTGTAATCGATAGACCCTTATAACTGAGCAGGAGGAATGGCGAAGGGTGGGACTAGATGACGTTAGGGTGAGTGTGGGGGCAGCGGGTGTCGAGGAAAGAGTAGGAGGAGAAGGATAAAGAGAGATTAGGATAAGGTTGATGGGCAGGGAGAAAGAGGCAATGAATGAGTAAGTAAATGAATGAAGTGGAATGGAGGTAAATGAAGCCATAAGCTTTGCCTCCTCCCACTCGCTCTCAGGCTCTTTCTTTAGCTAAATTGGTTTTCAAGACAAAAATAATCCCAACATGAGAAGAAAGATGAGAATCTCGTAGATAAAAATCAACGGAGAAAACACTGGCTAAGTATGATCCGGCACCAAATTTGACTCTCTTATTTTTTCAGCAACTTGTCCTCTTCAGTTTGTTTGGAGAGGGAAATGACTTAATGTGTGTTACTGTATGAGATCTTAAGTGGAGTTATCACATGTGGAGATAAGATCTGAGGCGGGAGAGTGAACACAAGGGGCTGTTTTCACAGCATATTGCACATTTCCAAGTCAAAGCTGACCCGGCGCGCCACCTCAGTTAACAGTTATCAATTGTTCTGCGGCGCTTCCATTGAGGCTGGTGGCGTGGCAAGCTGCGTCTCCCTTCATGCAAAACACACGTGCACGTTTTGAGCACAGTTCAGGAGGCGAGTGGAGCAGCTTGACCGCCGTTTAAAACGCCATCAGTTCAGCAGGGGCTTTTGTGTAATCTCGCCTGCGCTCTTGATATAAAGGCTGTGGAGTTTTCAGGGCCATGTAATATATTGATGAATTAAGCATATTCCCTCTCTCTCTCTCTCTCTCTCTCTCTCTCTCTCTCTTGCTCTGAAGTGAGGGGCCCATCTTGTATTATTCTGTCTACCCATTATTATGTCAGTTTAGAGCTCTTACATGTGGAGCATATGCCTATTGAAAAGGTGGCACCATGCAAGGCAGGCACAGATGGAGTCACCCTCCCCGTCAATGGACAGACAATAGAAAATGGAAATCAAAGTTAAAGGGGTGCATCCAGCTCCATTTAGCCCACACAAAAGGTGCTTGTAGGAGGCAGGGTATGTGGAATGAGGGGAGGGGAGGGGAGGGAGCGACAGGGCTGGGGAACACGTCCCAAGACACAAGAGTCCATCCTCAGCTGGCCTCTCCATCACTGTGGTGATAGAGACATGCTGACCCAGCGCTAGACACCCCAGCCCTCTCACTTTTAACTCCCTGTCGCCGGGTTGATGAACTGTGCAGAGCGATAATTGAATTCTTGTATTTGTTTTTAATGCCCGGGCCTTAAAGCACTGTTTCTCACCTAAAATTGCATCAAACACTTTACAGCGTTAAATAAAAATGTAACAATAAGATCCACAGCTGGCCCTTTTTTTTCTTTCTATTTCCTTAAAGAGAAGTGCTGACTTGGTGCTAGGACGCCGTGGATGGGCTCATGAAAGAACACAGCGTGGCTTTTGCATTGATGGAAAACATTTACTTTGGAAGATATCTCACAGATAACAGAATCATTTCAGGTCACGGCTTAAATCTTAAATAAAGTCACATGAAGAGATGATTTTTATTCTGCACTGAAACTTTAAACATTTGTTCACATTCCTATGCAAATAAATACACAAACCAAATGAAATGTGTCCTCAATTTACTGAGACAATCATGAGGGCAACACCTACACCTTTGTTTGTTTACCATACACAATATCCATGATGACCTAATGGTAAACAAAAGCCTTAATAGAGGAAGTGGAATAAAGCTGAGGAGGAAGTGAGGAGAAGTCCATCCTGTTATTGTGGTGGATGCTTGCTTTGAACGCAGCTCTGATGTGACCCATAAAACAGTGTGTGTTGGTTTAAGACGCAGTGATTTCCCTCTCATTAAAGATAAGTGCACTCTACTCTATACACATGTAAGACACCTCTGTGTTTGATGGCACAGTTATTGTAACCCCTCTAAGAACGTTTGTAAACACGTCCCCACGTTTTGCTCCTTTTAAAAACTTTGTGACGCAAATATGGTGTCCGTCAAACTCGTTCCTCACACTTAAATTAATGCTTAGTATCTAGCAAATTACATATTCATGTAAATGACAACAAAAAAAGGTCACTTTTACACTAACAGTGAGAAAATAACACTTATTTATTAAGGGTGCACAATTAATCACAAAATAGGTCAAATCTTGCAGTGCTACAGAATTAAAAAATCAAATTCACATCATATTTAAATGTGTTGTTTGTTGACACCAGATGCCAAAACGTGTCAAATTATCATGTTTTCAAATTTGTTAGAGAAAATGATGGTGCGGAAGCAAAATCGATCACTGGTCCCACATATGAATCATATCACAATTGCAATATCTGTCAACATATTCACAATGTGATGTTTTTGACCATATTGCACAGCTCTATTATTTACTGTTAATGTACACAGAAGACAGCGTATTCAGTCGTGCATGAAAACATTTTAATTGCCTAATTGTATTTCAGTACGAGACATAGGAGTTAACAGATGTGTATTCACAATTTAATCAAACACATCTGTATGCATTTTAGGAGTCACAGTCACTCTCCAAATGCTGTGATATAACTTTAATATTTCTCTCTTTTGTGATGTAATTCTACATCTGTTGTGCCTGAATGGCAACAATCATTCATTTGATCTTTTTTTTTTGTTACATGCAGTGTCGGTGACAGTTGGGTGCAGGCGTCTGGGGAGGCTGAATGATGGCAAAGCCCAAATGAACCTTGGTCTGACCTTTGACCACCTCCTCCCCGCAACATCACCAGCTGAGGGCTGCCACAGAGGATCTGCTTGTGTGGTATGCCACAGATACACACATCACATGTTCCCTCCCCCAACCTGTATTACAGAGGCATCTTTTTTTTTTATTTGTTGGGAAAAGAAATAAATTGCCACTGAAAATTTACTAATTTTACACACAAACAAACTGTCCCACAACATGTCCTGGAAGATCTTTTCAAAATGGAACACATATCATTGGCCCACATTTGTTTTATGTGCACGCTTTTTAATTATTCATTTTTTGTACAGTTCTTTAATCTCCATTCAACTCGTATGCCCTTCTGTGGTCTTTCTGTGTGTGCATGTGCCCGTCAAAGGGGCCATGACATGGCTGCTGATGCGTAATACCCCCTGACATAATTGTGCTGTCAATTCACAGTATCTCTAATGCATGAATAACTCATGATTGCAAGTGTGATGTCTGCAGTGTGTGTGCCTCAAATCAGTTGTTTGTTTCCACTCAACGTCTTTTTGAAAAATCTCCTTTGCAGCTGAATATAACCGTAGCAATAAATACAGACTGTAAATTGGGGCAATTGACTACAGTCAATAAAATGCATATTGACTGTATACATACTGACATTTTACACCTGAAGGGTAAAATATATTTTTTTTTACATTACTGCATTATTCTAAAGTAGGAATAACTGAAAATGTATTAAAATACATTTGAATATCAGGTGAAGTTGGCAACTACTTTGTGTTAGCTCGGAACTACACACATACACCACATGGCTTTGTAGAATTGGTCACTGTACACTCTGTCTTACATTGTTAGGGCATGTTTTTTCCCTTCTCTCGTTATACATTTCATAATGCTGCCAAAATTGTCTCTGTTGGGAACCTGAGCACAGACACATGGCTGATTTACTACACACAATGTACAAATGAGGCGCCATGTTCACTGTTCAGCTGAGCTGAAGCTTCCCGAACATGTGTCCTTCCTTCCCCTCCTTTACCCCAGCCAGCCTTTACTTCTCGACACAATATCCATCCAATTAAAGAAAAAGGAGTTCAGGGACGCAACCGACCAGAGTACACTGAGTGACCTTAAAATTCTATATTGTTTTGCAGATGTATCTGTGTGAGTGTCTTCCGCCTCATTGACCAACACAGACATGTGCAGAGCACAAAGGCCACTCCACTTTACCCTGTGTGGACAACATGAAGAATCAGCTTTGGCCATTAAGCAGTCAGCATGCTATTAGTTTAATAGCCTGACAAGGATTGTCCAGAGTCTGGTATAAATTACAAAACATAATGAGACATTGGCTTAGAAATTAGAAATATGAAGTGCCTCATTTCATGAAAGCCACAGATGTAGTCACCGGTAGTCAAGTACTTTACATTTGATCCTCTTGCATTTTACAGGGATACAAAATTTCAAAAACACTTACAATACAGATACAAACACAGAGACACATTGACCCAATATGCCACGACTATAATGGCAATCCCCCGCAATAATTGGCTAATTGATCCAGCCTGTAGTGAGTCCAGCCCACCTCCTCTCAATGACTTATCCAATCAATCCAAGCTGTCATCCGAAATGACATGTCCCATAACAAATTACGGCTAATGAAATAACCATCAGAATGTCATTACATGGGCGGTCCAAAGCATTATTGCCCAGCATGGCTCTATATGTGCCTGTGTGTGTGTGTGTGTGTGTGTGTGTGTGTGAAAGAGAGAATGAGGCTGTGTGAGCGTTCATAAACAGGTGTGGTCACTCTATTATTGTTCCACATGCCACCTGACTCGTGGGGCTAACGGCTCTGTTGACACGGTTCTGTCAAATTTTATAAAATGGTGGTGTTTTACAAGCTAAAATATATCAAAAAGATATTTTACACATATAACACCTTCATGGCCTTGAAATACCACGGCAATATTTGTTTTATAAACATGGCTCTGTGTCTTTTGGAAGCCGTACTTTGTTTGTTCTCATTACCATAACACGATTTTCATTTAGCTTCCTCTGTCTCGTGTACTATCGATATCTCTCAGAGAAAAAAAAGACGATGGCAGCCCACGCTCTCCACTTGAGTCCAGCCCTTCTTGTTCCATTCTGTAGCCAAATCTATCGCTTTCCTCCTATATCCTTCCTCCTCCATGGCTTCCACCACCTATTCAACCATTCCAGAGCTGACAGCAGATGGTGTTTTAATAAAGTCCAGTAGGAATAGGACTGTGAGTAAACAATGCAGCACATGCCAACTTAGTAATTGCTGGGCACTATTACAACCCCCGTGTCTGGCAAAGAAGGGAAGGATGAGAGGCAGAGGAGATTACAAAAAAGAGAGGATGAGTCAGACACACAGTGAGAGGACAAATCATGAATAGAAAAAAAATAAGAGAACAGGGAAATCAGTGGAGAAAAAAATCAAGAGATGCAGCGGAGGCGGGGGCATGATTGGGGCGGGCAGCGTGCACACATATACACCTAGCAGCTGGAGTCAGAAAAGCACAGCTGGTGAAGGTGCAGGGAGGCCACAGGGAGGAGGGGGCTGAGGAGAGCTGGGACGGGCTGGTATAGGCTGTGGCGGGCTGGTATAGGCCAGGTCTATAGCCTCCAGGCTATGGGCTCCAAGCCCAGTCTCTGAGTCCCAGGCCCTGTTCTTTGGTCTTCAGTGCTGACACAAGGCCAATGTAGTCCCCTGTCAAAACCCCAGTCAATGGTCAGACACATTCTGGAGGAGGTGGACTCAAGCAAGACCAAAGTTAAAGATTCCGTTCCATGTAGCTTGTGTGTCTCTCCTTATATTAGCCCAGGGATGATGATTTAAAATCACAATTCTAATAACACAAAACAATGTATGAGCCTCAAATTCAGAACATCAGCTGCCTGAACGTGTATTACATATTCACTCTTAACCCATGTGCAAGAATACCACATGAATACCTACACATGCTTACAGTTTTATTTCATTCTTTATCAGTGAGCCTTCATTTCAGAGTGCCGTGATAGTGCAGAGAGTTTTCCCATGATGCACCACCATGAGACCATCCAACTGCAAATCTGATTGGGACCTTATCTCACACACCTGTTCAGCTGTTTTGGCTCAGGTAATTTAAAAGAAAGTTATATATAAAGGGGTGTAACAAAGAAACGACAAGTTCTGGCCCACACACAGTCTGCTGCACCGACTGCACATCCAGTATTGAGGTTTATGAAAGAAAGCCGGTAGATTTGTTGTCTGTAAAGTCACTAAATATGTAAAAATGACACAAAAACGCTCGGTTTCTGTTATTAATGTGTAAAACATCGTCTTCTGTTTTTTGGTGTAATGTTACAGAGCAACTTATAGTCCTGTCACATGTACGTCTTGCTAACCTAAGCAGAGTCGGCAGCTTTTTATGCTCCACACACAAACTAAACTGCACCGCTCTCACTCGACCATAGACACACGCAACATGGCCCTTACAGAAGCCACAGCACTCTTACAGCATGGGAGTAGCAGTAGTGGACTGTTTTTCTCAGGTGACCCTGATGACCCTCATTCACACCTTGACTCAGGTGAAACCTCCCCCCACCTGAAACTGGGTTGGGGGAGACATTGTTTAACATGCTGCCTCTCTAGGCAAGTATCCAGGCTACAGAGTTCCTGGATATTTTTTCCATCAATCAGTCAGAACTCATAAAGCAAGTCTACAGTTGCTGACAGCTAAACTCCTGACAATGACCTGGATGACTGAGAGCCTTCACAGACAGAACACAAAACATGTTCTAATAGTATTGTTAGTATTTTCTCTCCATTTTTACTTTTGCGTTTTTCTGCCATTAGTGAAAGTGTGTTATTTACTCTGTTCTTGATTTTGGAGAGGCTTTGCAAAGTTAATACATTGAAATGTTGGCTAAGAAGAGCTAAGCGCTTTCCTATTTCCCTCAGCTGTCAAAGAGGTGCAGCTGTGCAGTGTGTCAGAGAGACTTCACTTTTTATTTACAGTGTCAAACACATTTGTTCATACATTAGGCCTTTATTTTTGTCTGTGTCCAAATTGAGTACAGTTAAGTTTCTGCCTTTTATCCACATGGAAACAATGATTTGGGAGTAATGAAATGTTAAAATGGGTTCCAGAGTGGGAACATCTCAATCTCGTTGTCCAACCTGTAACACCAAGAATAATACCGCATCATTTATCTTGATGTAGGTAAGGTTCAGATATGTTTTGCCTTAACCAGCAGTGGCAACTGCTGAACTTATTACAAGGCAATAATACAATGATATTTCACTTTTACCTGGGTAGACCTTTGAAGCACCTGCCTCAGTTATATAGTTTTTGGCCCTCGTCAAAGGCAATTAGAGGGAATTGCTTTTATTTTAAGATGGGGTTAAATGACCAGTCTCCTTAACCTTGACGTTTTCTGTCGGCATGAATATTGAATGATTCTGAATCTTCTGTTCTCATGCTAATTGAAGCGGGGGGTGATATTACATATTTTTAATTAGGGGCTGTTGTATAGGGCTTAAGCTTTGAGTCTCATTAACTTAACCATGAGGACTCTATCAATTATTCACGTGGAGTTGCTGTGGTGATTTGAGGAAATTTCCATTTTGTGGAAAACTTTTTTTCCCCCTGGAGTAATTATAGTGACGTACACCTCTTGGACCTCATCATTAATTCCAATCCTCATGATTGGAAAATAATACTTTTTTTTTTGCATCAGCACAGGAGTATGAATGAACTTAAAAGACTGTGGATGCATTGACACCTTGAAGTGCTGACGGATAATGCTAGGCAAGGCAAGATTGTATGAAGTTAATCCATATGGAAGCTAACACAAACATAGTGCCGGAGGACATCACCCAAACGCAACATCAAACGGCCTCCTGACAGGTTTGCTGATGAGCACAAACAAGGCTTCGTGTCAAAACACAACTTCTCCCCTCTGACATCTTGAACTTCTGTCCAACCAAGTCTTCTCACATACTTTCAGGTCTTGAGAATTTGCCATTTCCCCCTCAAGGCAACTAAGCAGAAAGATGGAAAGAGTGAAAGATGAGAGAATGCAGCAACTCGGAGGGAGAGAGAGAGAAATATGAGCTGCATCTCCTCACCCACTCTTGCAAAGATGTCTTCACCATAAGGACAGTCCCCGTGGATCTGCCATTTTTATTTGAGCACCAAGTGCTCTACTATGTTGCACTCCAAACTTCTGTCAGTTATTACCTGAGACTTCTAACTTATATCCAGTTTGCCAGCAGGTTTGGGTTCACACCATTAATCTTGAGCAGGGAAGTGGGAGAGGAGATGGCAGAGGGGAGTTTGTGTTAGGTGGAGGAGGTGGAAAAGTGGGTCAGAGGACTCGGACCGAAGCGAAGGCAGCTGCCCCTTTTAGCACCTTGGTATTCCTCCTCGATCCTCCACACCGTTCACGCGCCCTCTCAAAGGTGTGTAGGTGACAGTTGGTGAGGGACCTTTGAGAAGGCTGAGGATTGGCTCTGGCTTTACTGTGTCAACTAGATCCTGTATGAAAGAATGTATCTTCAACAGCACAGTCTCTCAGTTCACATCAACTCATGAGGTTAAAACGGTCACAGTGAGACATACTAAGATTACTGAGCATTTGTAGCCGGAACAGAAACACCCAGCTTTATTTATTTTGGGCACATGGTTGGCACCTTGATTGATATGGTAACTATGTCTTTGTCATCTGTATGTGTGTGGGGAATATTGTAGGATAAGATTTTGGATTTTAAGCTATACACTCACTGGCCAAAGTATTAGGAACACATGCAGCTAATTTAGTAGCAGGAGTGGCACCCAGAGTGGTCTTCTGCTATACTGTAGTCCACTTTCTTCAAGGTTTTGTTCAAATCTTCTGCATTTCTTGGTTGTAACGCATGATAATATGAGTAAGTGTTGCCTTTCAGTCTAGCCATTCATCTCTGACCTCTGCCATCGACAAGGCATTGTTGTCCGAGAACTGCCGCACGCTACATATTTTCTGGACTATTCACTGTAAACCTCACAGACGGTTGTGTGTGTGTGTGTGAAGATCCCGGCACATCAGCAGTTTCTGAAATTCTTCGACCATCCCGTCTGACACCATCCACCATGCCACATTCAAAGACCATTAAATAATATCTCTCTTTGAACTTCAGCAGGTCATCTTGACCATGTCTGCATGTCCCATGCTGATACTACACTTTCCTTTATTCTTCAGAATAAACTCGGATAACACTTTCAACACAGAGGAGCTACGTTTCAACACCAATGAGGCTGGGAAGAACATAACCATAACTTTATTAAAATATTGCTTTTACACCCCATCTATCATGAGCACACTTTCATGGGTCGCCTTTTTAAAATTTAATTTAATTCTTTGACCTGTTTCGAGCGAAAGCGCTAACATGTGTGGGCTTTCATTTAAATTGCACTTGTGACTTCATGGATCACGTTTTCAATTACTTCTGAACAGTGCATGCGTGAGGGGGAGAGAGAGTAGATCATAAAGGCAGAATGCACCCACAACAATTTTATTTACTGGAACTAGTGGTATGGAAAAGTGAGATTTAATGAACTATATGTTAAACAACGTGAAGGTAATGGAGTACAAGCGGAAGTCTCCGACAGACAATGAGTGGTCGTCGACTGACTGCACACTGTTTGTGGAGGCAAATCTGAACTCGAATGCCCTACAAGGATAACATTAAAGTTTGCGTATAGGGCTTGCAGTGAAATGTGTTGTATATTTACTGGCGCTCACTACAAATATGATGAGATCATAACATGATAATGTTATCTGTCCTCACCGTTCACGGTGTATGTTTTGCTTGACAGTGTTTTTCTTCAAGTTAGCATCTTTGACATGGCTGTAAACACTCTGCTGGCAAAAAACAAAATGGACTAAATAAATATAGTAGGGCTGGTTTGTGTCTGTCCATGTTGTGACTCTAAGGAAAAAACAAATATCTGAATCGTACACCAATCTACTACTTTACAAATATTAACAGAAAAGACTGTAATATATCGTGGATTAGTGTCAGTGGGGGACTTGATGTCCCTGTAGAGTAAATATTGCATAGCAACAGTGCAGACTCTATTTGTACCAACATTTTTTAAGGATTTTCATAGGGATTAAGAGCTTTACCTTGGCTGTAGTTACCCTGTACTGTCATAACATAAATCTACCAACATTTCTTTATAGGGGTTTTAGATCAGAAATGGCTCAATTAGGGTTTTAGGTTTTAAACCTTTGCTATGGCTTTCCTGTCATCCCCTTTAAAGATCACCTTTAGGGCATTTTTTGTGTGATTAAATGTTGAACCTGTTACAGTTATTGAAATTACAAATGCTTAAGTAAATGTTGCACAGGCACTATGTTGCAAGCAGGAAGAAAATGCATGCCAGCCTGTAACACTGTATTCATTTAACTGACCCCTACAGAAAACTTCCAGTTACCCGTTCAAACAAACAAAAACATACTTCAGATATTTCTTTTTTTGCCGTTGTGTAAGGATAAAGACAGGAAAAGGATTCCACCAATGAAGTCTCAAGACTGTCGTATAATTACAGGGCTCAATCATGGAGGTAAGCCGAAAAGCTAATATTGACTTACCACATAACCATTCAACTGGTTTATAGCACCTTCCACTGAGGAGGTGAAAATGTAGCCGCCTTTTTCCTGAGGGTGAACTGTCTTCACAGGCATTAAAGAAGAAAGACGTAGAAAAATCACTCAGTGATAGATATGAGAGTGCATCAAGATCCCTTCATGCCATGTCAACCACATCCTTGGGTAAAGAGGACAAGAATTAAGATGAACATTTTTAATTTTAGTGTAGTTCTTTTCACACTCATTAAAAGAAAAGAAAAAAAAAGAATACATAGGATGCCATACAAGTGTATGGCATCCTATGATTGTCAAATGCTTATGCTTGTTAGTTGTTTTTTTTCATTGATGCACTGACTGTTGTCACTGCCTACCCAAGCTACAGCACAAGCTCAGAGCCCCAAACATGTGGATGCAATTTCGCTGGGATGCTTTGTTTTTCTCCTGCAAATCATATACAACGTCCAGCTTTGAGGTTAGAAAATAAAGAGCTGATCTGGGAAAGAGTTAAGCAAGAGAAGAAGAGAGACAAAATCTGAATCTAATAGTTGTGGAGCTACACACATTTCCTTTGATTACGAGGTATTAGTGTCATCCATAGGCCCATTGGCAAAAAATACTGGGCTGTTGACCACATTGGAACAAACACAAATGTCATTGTCTATTAATTCAATTACAATCATATTTGAATGGATCTTTCCCGCTCTGTCTTATCAGTCTTTCTCCCGGTAGTTTTGAATAAGTACTCTCAGGGGTTTGAAAATGGAAAAAACACACAACTGGATTGTATTTGTTGAACATGTGCTTAGAGGGAAAGGTTTTGTAGAAATGCTGATTGCATTAATACAATCCTTAAATGACAGTGCTGACATTGAAGGTCTGTGCTTGTATTTATTTGTTTATTTATTGTTTAAGAAGGTCAGTTCTCTGGTAAACCAATTGACTAAACAACTGTAACCAATCACTGCCTCAGTGTCAGGGCCCACTCCAATAATGTCTGAGTGAGTCGGGCTTTTTCCATATTCACAGTGCTGTTTTAATATAGTGTAGATAATATGTACTTTGACCTTAAAAAACCCACAACAGTTTTAAATTAGATTTCAGACCTCATTTTATTATTCATCTTATCTTGTGGCCAAGATTCAGCCCCATAACTAACTCAAGCCTCGTGAACGTTTCCAGCTTGTGTGAAATCACTGGGTTAATGTCAAGAGTCTAGGTTCCCATAGGATGGCATGGACGAAGAAAAGGAAGAGCCATTTTGTCCTTGGATTATGTGCAAAATGCACGTGTCTTTAATTTCAAGGAAAATGTTTTTGCACAATATTTTGTATCGTCATCCTCACTACTAACGTTACAGTGGGGATAGTATAAAGGAAGATAGAACAACTCAGGCCTACAGGGAGTGTCAAAGATGGTTCAAGGAGGCCATTTTTCATGCCGGACAAAATTGAAGACCATTGCCGGAGTCAAATAAATGTCATTCAGCCGTGCTGACAAATTGTATGAGTAGTGGCATGCAGTGCCACAGAGGCATTGCTGAAGCACTGCAGCGTAGCCTCTGTGTAGCCTCCCTCACAACCTCCCAATTAATCAGGCTTATCTTCACCTCCATCACTGCTGTTAGTCACACAGGAAAATGCTTCCACTGGCGTGTTTGTGTGTGTGTGTGTGTGTGTGTGTGTAATTGTATGTATATCTTCTATCTTGTATATCGTTATTTACAATAATTACAATTGACTGCGTGTAAAAATACTGTTTTAACAATTCAAAATGAAGATAAACAAAAAGGTTTATTTAGAAAACCACTGCAGTTGTACATGAACAACAGATTTTGCATGTTAAATTTGAAATTTGAACGGTACAAAACATATTTACAATAACATTTTTTGTCTCTCAATGTGTAAACACAGGCCAAAAAATGGAAACTATGTACAGGCATTTTTCCAACTTTCCTCTCTGGTGACAAAGACGCTGACTCGCAGGCTTCCTGCAACAGCGTGAGTAAAAGTAACACATATTGGTTTGGTTTTGACTTGCAATTCTCAGCTTTCAGTAACTGTTGGATTTTTTTCCAAAAGCACAAACCATCGCGGAATTGCAGAAATGCAAAGTGCGCTTGCAGAAATGTGTCGTCTGCGATATGCTTGGTGTTAAAGCGTTAAAATAAAATAAAAATGTTGTTTTTCATAAACTTTTCTATGTAGTTTAGGCCTTTCTAGATGGAAGCCGCCATCTTGCTGGATTATATTTCTACAGCCTTGTTGGACAAACCAGCCAAAGTTTGCATTTCTGGTTATGAAGTGGAAGCTCAATATGGAAATGAAGAACAACATCCTTTCTGGCATGCAAAGGCCAACATGGTAAATGTTGATTTTAATGTATTCTCTAAAACACAATATACTGTAAAACATAATGCATATCTATACAGTTACAGTAGTATCAGCTAGACAACTACATTTTAAAAGAGACCTGAGCTAAATGAATTGTTTTCTATCCATTATGTGACTTAACATGACCCAAAATGTTGACAAACTGTTTTACATTTTAATATTTGTGCAGTGAAAGCCTACAGTAAACACACTGTAGGCTTCTAAGTGTTTGTACAAAGAGGAGGACTGTATTATACTCGCTGCTGTATCATGTCTGTGTTTTCATTTTCACTTGGTCACAAGTTTTTAAAGAAGTTTGTTTTTACTGTTGTCTGTGTGGAATGTTTGAACATTAATCTTCTCCTCTCTGCTGTGCCTCTTTCTCGACCCGCAGCCCTCTCCTCAATTGCCAGTTTAATGCTGACAAAACCATTTTGTGCATCTCCAGCCTGTCTCCTGACACAGGGCAGCTCATCACTGAGTTTGCATACATTGTTTTTGATCCTGTGGCGGAAGACGATGTAAAGGAGTTAACGCTAGTAGCCACTACGCTCAAGGTAATGGGTATCATAAAAGTCTGCTTGGACCTCCTCTATGAGAAGTTCTGTCCAAGGAACTACGTTGGCATCTGGCGGTTCTCAAAAGTCTGCATTTATTCTGAGCTGCAGTGCAGGATATGGTGCTTACTTCATTTATCACTTTGCAGAGTCATTCAAAAAGACTTCAGCACGAAGACGGAGTGCACTGTGTTTGAAACCATCCTTCGTTGGATTACCCACAAACCTGAAGAGCGACAAAGGTACAACAGCTTTCTGTCACTTTATGTCTGTTTACTGTGCATATTCAGCATTGAGCAGATGGTGTCATCCTGACTGCTGCAGCCTAAGGCTTTGTTTGGTTCATCTGGGAAAGTGACATGGACTCTTGACTGCAGAGTAAATACTACAGCCCCTTAAGTTAACACATTCTGTCCTCTTGTCTTTGTGTAGTTCCAGATGGCCTTGACAAGCGTTCCGTACGACATTCATGTGAAGACCAATGAGCTGGTGGAGATCAACGCTGAGTGCAGGCCAATGATCAGTGATGCCACCCAAATTGTACAGCATGAGACAAAAAGGCCTTTCATGTGTTTTCTGCTACCCTCTCGCTCATCCTCGTTTACACAGTGCCATCCTGTTCGCCAGTGGAGGCTGGAACTCTCAAGAGTTTGGAGGAATTGAGGCTTATGATGCCTCTGTTGACCACTAGGTCAGTCAGTACAGCAGACACGAAACATACAGAACCACAGCACAATACAGCAAATTGTCTGATTGCCTGTCGTAGTCAGACTATGGCCTTGGTTAAACTGCATGTGAACTTCCTGACTGTCAATGTGGCAAAGCATGTGCATCATCCTCTGGCCAATAACAGCATTGCTTTCCTTGGTGGATACATCTACGACGTTGCTAGCATCGACTCTGAGGTATGTGTGTGTGTGTGTGTAAACGTAGATTAGATCTGAGCACACACCTGACATCAAACTGTCCACGGGTGTAAGAGCACGTTCGTCTGTGTCAGGGAAGCTAATAATGGCTCCAATTCTGACAACAGTCGTATAGGACCGAAATCAACATGTGGAATCACACTGCACCAATGAACCAATTGAAGACAGATGCCAGCTGCACAATATTGCATGATGAGGTTTGTGAAATGAGAGATTTAGAAATAATAATAACCATAGTATGATCTTTGGCAGTTGTGTAGGCATGCAATGGAATAGACTGTATGCAGAGATATGAGTGAACGTGACATAATCAGATGGGTCAATATGAATATGTATGAATAAACTATGTATTATATTGCATAGATGATGCATAGTAATTAATATTTGTGTAAAATCTACTTTATATAGGTTAATCCAGGAAACACAGTCATCCGTGTATTTCATTGTCTATCCTTTTCTCTTTAGATTTGCATCTGTGGTGGTTGAGTGATTCTCACTCAATCCTAGACTCGTGACCCAGAGACCAACCGATGGACACTGATCGCCCCCATGAGCACAAGACATCGTGGGCTTGCAGTCGTAGCACAAGAATGCTATTTCTATGCAGTATGTACATAAAACACTGCTGACACCCACACACAAAGAGTCTTGGCCAGCAGTTGTTTAAAGCTTGTTAGACTGACTTAGTGGTCAGTGACATCCACACTGACCTTACATTTATATTGTAACTATTGTTTATATTATACCTGTACATATTTTATAAAGATGTTTGTGTTGATATGTAATCGTACAAATGTTACCCCCAACATATTTGTCTCTACCACAGGTTAGGGACCATAAAGAAAATGGCTGTGTGGGCAGAGCTGATGTCTACACCCCTCAGGACAACACCTGGAACTTTGTGTCCTCTATGACCAGACAGTGCAGTCACTTCAGCCTCAAAGTGATCAATGAGCAGATTTATGTTGTTGGTGGCCACACCTGCTCACTAGATGTCAGTTCAGGCAAGTGCTACGATGGTACAAATGATCAGTGGTTTCTGGTCTGTAACATAAAGAGCCACAAACCCAACCTGTGACGTTAATGTCCCTTTTGACTTGTCATTTATATATATTAAGTACAGTTGAATAGACTGTCTAATATCCATAGGCAACAGTTTTTCTCTGTTGCTTTGGGACATTTCTTAAATTATTCTTTACACAATGAATTACATGTTTAAATCAGTCTCAGCTCCATCTATCCAGCCTGACTGATTTAGCATTTCTCTACCACTTTGCTTACAGTACACATCTGACATGGTGTCACTCATGGCGCAATTTACTAAAACATTGTGTTATATTGTGAAATGTAACTAAAATTTGCCTATTGTATTCTCACAAACTCACAAAGCAGCACACGTGCAATGTCCTTGGTCAGATTGTTCAGGGTATGCATTATTGTCACATTTAAGTTTAAAGTTGATTAGATGAAGCCTTTGAGGTCAATTGCAATACAGGTGAATGTAAAATAAAAATAGTTTTCAAGTTTTAATTAATTAAGTTCTAATAAATGTTTTATTACTTTTAATTTCTGTGATTAAAGTTACTGTAGCTAATAATTAGAACTTTCTCTGTGTAGGTTTTTTTTCAAAACAAGCTCATTCAAAAGTGTATATCTGGGAGAATGAAATGTGTTTGACATTAGAACTCAATCAGGTAACAGAAACAAGACCAAGTATTTCAGTATGTCTAATGGAAGAACTGTTGTATTGATGATTTCTGTCACAGCACACAATAATATCCAACAAGCCAAGTCAATTTCTCCACTGAATCTCCTTGTCTACACAACAATGTCTGTGTGATTAGAAGGTGACAGCTCACGCATACAGTACACACACACACACACACACACGCAACCTTATCACACATATACACATGGTCTACTTCTTGACCCCATTGTACAGTATATACCCATAAACAGCCTGGCAGACATGCAGTGTGAATATGCATTCAGTGTCATACTAATTTTCATTGTTGTGATAAAAATAAACAGGTCGGGGGAGCTAAACCTAAATGCTCGAGGGTCAAGCTGCACTCTACTGACAACAGGGGTGGGGGGTGGTGGTGGGGGGTGTGTGCTCAGACTGAATTACCTTGATTCAGCACGACAGCCTCATATCACTGTCACCAGCCTGTTTGGAAGGGTTCGATGGGGCAGTAACGCTAAGTTGGGAAATAAGCTGACTGCGATGGATGTGTGTTGACAGTATGCTGTATTCAAGGGCATCACAATGTAATGAGCGTGAGGTGATTGTCACATGAACAAAATATCAACTAAGACATTATCTCCCTCCCACAAATTGCCCTTACATCTTAAAATACTCCGGTTATGTTGTTTAGGGACATATCCTTCATTAGTGTGTCTCAAGCTTTATCTCCCTTTTGCAACCGTTTAGGTGTGTTATCCTTTTCTCTACAGGTGAGTTGCCACCAATGAGCACTAGGTGGTGCCTGAACACAGTCCACACACGCACACGTGCACGTTAACACACACACACACACACACACACACACACACACGCACACACACACACACACACACACACATTTCTTTCTTGATACACAATCATCAACTGAGTGTTCTGTTCACTCTTAGACAATAACAAAGCACCCATACACATAAGCTCACACACACACACATGCACACACACCCCACTTCTCTACCTCACTCATCAGGCCTCAGCTGCATGTGTCTAATACCCATCTAATTATCAGTCATAGGAAGTAGTTGCTCATTGTTTCAGGGACAGGCCAGCTGTGACACAATACCTGTGAAAGCATCCTCCCATTATATAGATTTTTCTTAAGCATCGGAGGAAAAAGATGAGCCAAATGTTGTGTTAAAGTCAGTGTTCTGCTGTTTCAAAAAGAGCATTTTCATATATGTATATAAAATACACATATCCCTTCACAGCAGTTTGTGTGGGAACTTGTCTCACTCCACTGACAGGATTTAAGACTGTTGATCAGTCACAGGGATGTTTGACGTTCTCGCTGCTGCCATCAGCTGAAAGAACATCTTCTATTGAAACCAGGTAAATCAGGAAAACAATATTTTAGAAATACTTCTCTCTACTTCATAGGATATATGTTATTTTAAATCAGCTGTAGCACTTTCCAGATCATAGCAAGCTTTTGCCCATCCTTGTCAGGTTCTGTTTACATACATACATACAATAGTGAAGTCAAGACATGGAAATTAGGGACTGATGATCCTGTGTTTATGATGTAGTAAATGTTTACTGAGTCAATAGTGTGATTTATCATCGATACATGTTACAGTCCAACATTATAATTTACTTGTCCACAGTTTGTGGAGCATAACATCAGCAAAACTGAACATAATATCAATTTAGTGAAATAAACAAGTCTGTATGTGTGTGTCTGTGTCTGTGTGTGTGTGTGTGTGTGTGTGTGTGGATAATGCCTGTAGCAACAGCATGATTGGACCAATGGGGGTGACTGTTTGAGTCCCTGTGTGGCCTTTTTTCTCATGCTAACCAGCCAGTGTTAAGTGTGTTGTCTGATCCAGGGGCTATACAGGGACAATGTGTGTATGTGCATGCATATTTGCCGTCATCTTCCTGTCTTCATGTGTGCATGTAGCGGGAAGGCGTGCGATGCGTATCTGCAGTTGCGTGCTCCATGCGCGTCTCTGAGCCCTTCGTGTGCTCGTCGGTGGGTCTATAGGGCAGCTGTGTGAGCATTCCTGTTGACGTTAAGCAGCTAAATAGTACCAGCTTGCTGGGCTCTTAACCTCCCCTCTCAGAGAGAAGAACTAATGAAATCCTGAAAGGCTTCCTGACTCCCTCATCTGGCTTTGTTTAGGCCCTGCTTCCCTTCCCTTTGCTTGAGGAAAACCATTAGCCCATTGAGAAGACAGTCACACAGGTCCTGGAAGACAGGCCAACACTGTCAAAAACAAAACAAAACAAAACAGAACAAAACAGAACAGAACAAAAAGGAAAAAGAATTGTGGTGGAGCTTCGAAGATCTCAGTGTGGCTTAGCGGATGCCTACACCTCCCAGCAGGAATGTTTGGGGCCTTGAATAGTTTAAACTAATGTCTCTATTACCTTTGTTTTTCACCTATATAAAGCCTCTCTGAGCATTGTCAGACGTACTATTTAAAGCTCCAGTTTGTGACTGTTTATGATATTATTCTGCCTCTGTATTGTCTTTGTGAACTGAAATTGATTATTTGTGTGCTGCTTCTTGCTCTGTCAAACACTACCATCAGACTTAACTGGGGGAGCATTCGGTGTATACTGCAGCAGCACAGGGGCAGACGGGGGCAAGAAGCATATATGCTGTCAATGTGCCGAACAAACAGATTTTTTTGAGCGCTACTATTCACTTCTGAAACATTCTGAATTGTCTCATTTTACTAGCGCAATGTTGCTATCGCCTCCATCTGCCTTGGTTTAAAACAAATAACTATGTGCAGGAAATGGACTTATTTGACAATGGTTTGAATGCAACAGACATTTGTTTGTTTTTAAAGTTAAAATAGAAGAAAATTCAAATAGTAATTGATGATTGTGATGATTGCAAATTTGTGAATCTACTGCAATTGTTACAAGGCCAGTTAACTAGTTAGTGTTGTACAGAAAGAGCATGTGAATCTTAATCTGAAATCAGATCATTACCTTTTTATTTTACTTTATTACATAACAAAATAACTGTAAACTAAAGAAAACACTTAGGGCTTAAGGCTGCTCAGTTTTCCCACAATGTCAAAACACTTAACCTGTAATATCTATTGACTTCTTATTTAGCCCATAACCTAAATACTCAGAAAATGTAAAGGAAATCCATCCTTTACTTTTGGTTTTATGTTGCTCATAGTCAAATAGACAAAGATGGCCAACAACGTACTCTCCTTGGTAGAGGTAATTCCTAAAGAAAGGATGTGCATCATCAATTAACGTGGAGAAAGCATCATGTATAAGACCACATAAGCATTTTATTTTTTCACAGTGATATTAGTGTGGGATTATTCACATGGATGACAGGGAAGCGAACGAAAAGAGAGCTATGGGCAGAGCTAGATGGATGGAAGCAATAAATTTAACTAAAGCGATCAGATGCACTTGCTGAGGAGAGACTTCTTCATCCGTGTCCTCTTCGCACACATGTAATAGCACTTCATTTTGTAGTTTATAGTTTGTGTATATTCAATAGAAGAAAATTATTTTTACACGGTTATGCCGTCTACTGAGAGACAGGCAAGTGGAGAAGGAAGGGGGGGCACACATGGCAAATAAAAAACTGTGGCAGTTAAAATTGAATTTGTATTCACTAGGAAGTGGGTTAACCCAGTTAAAAGTCAGGGAATCCAATAGCACAGGCTGATATGTGGTGTCGAGACAATCTCCTTTGGGGAGCTAAGGCGCTTGGCTCATATGCTGCCTATTCGGGCTCGTAGCATGCTTTCAGGTAATAATAATACATCATTTTGCTTAACAGCATATTTATGTAAGCACTCAGCGAGAGGAGTGCCTCAGTGTTGTTCTTTGAAATCACCTCCTTCAGATATGTGCCACTCGCTGTTGTTTTGTTTTCTCTTATCAGTTTTGCGAAGATGGAAAATTCTATTACAGAGTGTATTTGGTTTGTCACAGTCAAATGCCTTCACTTCAGGTGGGGGAGACATCTCTCTCTCTCTCTCTCTCTCTTCCGAGTGAGTGTGTTGTTTATGGTTTATGTGCGTGTGTGCCTTTTCCACCACCCACAGTTCTTCTCTTGCTCAAGAGGAGAGGCATGTTTTATGTAAAAGAAAAAAAAATGAAGTGGGAAATGACAAATCTGTCAGTCTTTGTTATTGGAATATATTGACTGCCCTGGTCCATTGACTTTTTATTAGTGGAGTTAGCACAACTGTCAGCAAACTGGGAGAAATTTGTTGCAGCGTTTGAAACATTTGAAGCTGATAATTTTTGTGTTCCATGAATGCGATGTTTGCACAGTTTCTTTTTTTTGTTTTATTCGTGTGTGTCAGCAGCAGAAAGCATGATTTTGCTTTGTGTCTATGTGGAGTTGTGTGTAGGTGCAGCTGTAAGCAGTGATGGTAATGGGTACAAAGAAAATGAGGAGGAAGAGGATAAACTGGAGACAGGGAGAGACCTAGAGAGAAGGAGGGGTATTTTCAAGGAGTCTAAAGCAGAGCGAGTTTGAGACAGCCAGACAGAGAGGTGGTTTCGGTCTACAAAGAACACACAGTTCTAGCCGCTAGCAGTCTGTCAGTGGTGGTCCCCTCATCCAGTCTGCTGCAGCATCTGCCAGTGCGGCACCAGGCTGAGCAAAACCCAGATCCTTCCACGGCCCCATCTCAAGACCAGAGCCTCATCAACTGCCTTCTCCACCAGATCCAGCTGTCTTCAGCTCTTCCTGCCCCATACCTCTTCACACCAAGCCACATTTAAGCCTGAATCATGACCCTCGGGCCTGCATCTCTTATTACCATGCCGTCTTTGCCTCGGCTTCCCCCCGCTCCATCCAAACATATTTTTCTGCAACAAGTCCAGCCTGATCCCCTCAAGACTGACTAACCACAGGTCCTCCCTTCCCATCCATATGCTCATTAAATGTATTTTACTTTGATACAGGGCAATATAAAAATGATCGATCAATAGATCTAAGTGGCTCACAGTCAAATGATCTCTGGGGGTGTGTGCAAGACTTTCAAAGACAAAGTTTAAAACATTACTTTGAGGTAGATGCAGGATCTGTCGTGTCAGTGTATTCTCTGTAATTTATAACTCAGACATCGATATCTATTTGTGGGTTTGTGTTGTTGGCATTTTATCAGTCACACACCTTAGTTATTCTAAGCTACTGTCTCAGTCGTCAGTAGACCATAAAATGTTGAGAATGATTAACTTTTCAGTTAATTAATAACAAATGATTTCACCTTGCAGGCACTTGGATGTTCGTTCATCCAGTTTTTGACCTAAAGACAGCTTCATTACTCTTCTCCAACACCCTGTCTAAAATAATCCAGCTTTAGTTTGCTGATTTGCAGACAACAGCAGTGGAGTGCCAGTGTAATGATGACAAAAACAAGAAACCTCTTTTTATCTTCAATCCTGTTTTTCATCCTTCATTACTCTGCTTTCCAAGGCCTACCAAAAAAATCCATAACCTTTAACCATAGGCCCCACTTGTTCCTCTTCCCTGCATCACACTCTCAGTTGTTCCTCCCCGTCCTCACCCCCCATTCATTGGCGTCACCCTGCCACAACCATTCTCCTCCAGTCTTATTCCCATTTAAAGCCCTTTCTCTTTCCCTGCTGGGGCTGGAGAGGGGCCGAAGCCACAGCATCTCCCCACCCGTTAGCCAGGAGCCAGAGATCCCAGCCAGAGATGCCATCTGATACAAGTCTATCATAATGAAGGTCCAGCATGGGGCTAAATGAGTTTCCACCTCAGCCGCGTGAGGGGCTAATGACAAAACAGCCTCCCTGTGCTCCTTGGCCTGCCGCTAGCTTTAATCAGGGCATATGGCACTTGCCTAAACTGCTTGGCTATGAGGAACAGAGAGGAAAGGAGAGAAAGTAGAGAAAGGTCTGAGGAGATGAAGAAAAAGAGAAGAAAGGACATAGAGAACATATGCAATTGTATAGAAATTTGCTGTTTGAAATGTTGCACTTAAAAATACAAACAGTCCCATGCTGGTTTTACATCTTTGTAATACTTATTTAGGACCTTGTATTTATTTCAGGCCACATAGGCAGGCCTGTGTGTGTGCCTGATATGGAGAGGAAATCACTAATAGCTTTCATAGATTTATATTAATTTGCAGGATTTAATGTGCCTTAAATGGCAGATGATCAACAAGGGAAAACAAAAGTGCATTAGTGCCCCAGTGGCATAAAAAGAGTGTGGAATGGGGTGGGAGCTTAACAAATAGGCTACTCCATTTTCATAGCCCACTTTGTGGCTCCCCAACTTATCCAAATTAGCTTAAAGGATTGATAATTCTTCACTAATATAAAACTGTTACGGAGCTTCTAAACTGTGACTTGCTCTTTCTTAGGTTTTGACAAACACTAAATAGAGAGCTTGGTTGTGGAAATTAAATTGAAATCGCATAACAAGGCTTCCTTTTAATTTGATTAATTCTTTGTTGTTGTTTTAGATCCCTTGTGAAGACACCCATGCCTCTTTGAGGTTATTTGTTCCACTGTCTAATGACAATTTTCTCGCACAATAACAGCAGTTAAAGAGCTGCCTCAGAGCAAGTTTTTTTTCTTCCCAGAAATCACAGACAAGGCTAAGCCAAAGGGGGACTAATAAACCTCACCCTTAATTCCACTGCAGGGCTACTGCTATGACTGCTCACACTATAACTCTTAATAACACGTATAACTACAGTCCTAATTGTATAGAGATTGATGTTCATATTTTCATTTAGCCCATTTGGTCCTGTTGGGGGAGTTCGAGGCTACAGTCATTTTTGAAATAGGTGTAAGAGACTATATTGAACCAAGTGACTGATGACCTCTCAGTTTCCAATATCAAGGCCATTAGAGTTACACAAAATTTAACAGATGTACGGGAGCTGATGGCGTCTGTCTTTGATCATTTTCAATAATGGCTCTCTGTGCACACAAAGCAAGTCATTTTACCTCAGTGACCAAGAAAAATTGGTCATCCTCTCATTTAAAAAATAAGAGTTTCTCAAAATAATCTGTGTGCTGGTTCCGGTGTAAGCTGGTGTCGCAGTGTAGCAGGCTGTACTCAGCGTGAAGAAAATGAACCTCTGAAACCCATGCTGACAGTTTTGGTCCCTACTGTTCCTGATTTCAACAGCACCATAACCAGTCTTGGCAACCAACTAGACCCCAGTACGAATTAGCCCGTCATCAGCAGGGAGCAGAGATTGCTTGGGAAATCATGGAGGAAGGATCAGTTTATCCAGTCCAATGCCTTCATTGGCCACTCCTTTAAATCATACTGAATATAAACTTAATATCTCATTCACACGATCCTTCCTCATTCCAAACAACCGTTGCCGAGGTTTTCCCTCAGAGCTGGGTGATTGCTTGCAGCTGGGGTGCTTTGAGAACATTTTAATATTATGCAGAAGATTAGAGCAAACTAACTACATTATTCTCCAATTACACTCATTTCATCCAACTGATGTCTTTATATCCTTCCCCTTTCCTCGATTAGCCTAATGTGAAAATGGAAAGGGGGGGTGGGGGGTGGTGGATGCGCTTAGGACTGTACCGATTGTTCCTTGGCTACCTATTATTTCAGAGCACCATTAAAAGAGAGCGTCTTTTATAGTAACTGTAAATAAAACGATTAGGGGCAGATCCAGCTGGGTGCTGGGGATGATTTCATTTCAGGGATCTGCTTATCAACATTCTTGGAAGGTTTGGAAGGATTGCAAGGGCCTGCCACAGAAGAAATCTTACCTTCCCCCCACATCCCACAATGGCTTACAGTCTATTGAAGAAGCCGCATTACAGTAGCAAATCTCACAGTTGCTTTTCAGCGTTGTGAGGAAATGAAGAAATCAATTACATTCCCACACACATTCATGCCTTCTGCAACAAAACAAGTTCAAATGGCTTGCGTCTGTCGTGCCAGTAAGCTTACTTAATATCTCGCCATGCAGGCCCAAATTACTGGAAAGTCCATGTGACAATTGTCTGTCAGTGTTGCAGATCTGCATGTGCGACTGTTATAATGCTGTCTATCTATTTGAAGAAGACACAAAGCATCCTCAACTGAATGAACTGACTTTTAAGAAGGACGCTTTTTGAATTGTGGGTGTTCTTTACTATGCAAACATTACAAACAACACAGAAGAGAGCCCAAATCCGGAGAACTCCTCCAGTTCTAATATCATAGGTCTTCATTTGCAATGTATTCAACAAGTCTATAAGCCTTATTTAGCATGTAGTATCCTTTTTGACTTTTGGTAGTGTTGTGCGATTCATCATCCATGGAAAAATTGATATATAGCATTAATCATGAGCCAAGAGCTCATCTTAGTCAGTTGAAACAAAGTTTCCTTCAGTATGGGTAGAGTTTAAAACATATCTGACAACGTGGATTGTAATTGTGGATTTTAAGGAATATAACATGTCATGAAAACCAGAAATGTTTAGGATAAGTGGTTCAAAACTGGCCACAACTCGCACTGTTGTTCTTGAAAGGGCTCGAGGCTTTTCCCTGGATAACAGAGTATACATGTTCATCTTTGTGTTTATTTTTTTGGACGAGAAAGTCGTTTTTTTTCCTTTTCATATCAAAACCTTGATTTTTCTCTGTCTTCACTTGGATGACTCCCGTAGCTAAAATGAAATGTTGAATTAACAAGTGATGGCTCATACAACAGGCACATTTATGTCATACACCTGCAGTAAAAGACTGGACCTTTGCCTCTATCTTTTGAGTCCAACTGTATTTAAATTTATTACACAAAAAAAATACTTGTAGTGCATAATGTATAAAACTGCATGCTATATTATTATTATTATTATTATTAACATTAGTGTAATTATTGTTATCATTATTATTATTATTATTATTATTATTATTATTATTATTATTATTACAACAACAACATATATTATTACGTCATCTTGTGTTGTGTTCCATATTAACCATTTCTGTGACATTACATTGAAACCCCTTTGGGCAATGTTGAGGCACACTTGTAATGTTTGTTTTTCGTCTCTTTCTCCCTTTCAATCTCTCTCTCTCTCTCTCTCTCTCTCTCCCTCTCCCTCTCTTAGTTTCTTGGATTGACTTCCCTTTTGTCCTGATAGCAGAGACACATAGTGTTGATTTCACTTGTGTGGCGGCTGTTTCATAGCTTGCAGTGTGCATGTCTATGGTGGCATTCCTCAGTTCCATTCAGCACACAGAATCCCCTCGGGCCGGGCATATCCCATCATACTCTGCTTTTCCAGCATCCCAGGGATGGACCAGGAAAACATTTGATCTCTTCCCCAAAACACACCAGTGTGGCTGCAAATGCAAGCAAATGCATGGACACACACTCATGCAAACACAATGGCACACACGTTTACATGCACACAGTCACACACACACACAAGCGCATACGTTGACCACAAACCACCATCTCCACACTCAATACTTGCTGCTGTTTCACATTGCAGTAAATTCAGTTAAGAAGCTCTGTGGGGAAGGAAAATAAGAGCTACAGTTACCACTTCTGGAATGGTTTGACCTAAGCTGTGTTATCATGTGCTGGTGCCATTGTCTGATGAAATGCTTAAATGTGACAGATGCACAAAGCCTTTTGGTCTATTAGGACTGGTGATTTATTACAGAATCGTTTCCCACCTGGGGGGTGGGGGGGTGGAAGGTTGTGTTAATGTCATAAAAAACAACTTTATAATGACCATCCATGAACATAAAATGATCCTAAAACTCAGAAGAAAGAAAGACACCAAATGTGGTATAGGTCTTTTAGGGCCTTCTTTTGATTTGGTGTCCTTTTCAGTGCAGTTCAGTTTAATGTGGTTAACAATCGGTAGAAAATGATCGTCTCTTTAGGCTTGACGGATTACTTTGTTTACAGCCAGTAAAACTACTCGTACGTCTACCACCATAATTCCAATTGGAACTAAAGCAAAAGCTGATGCGATGCTTTGACCTTTTGTGAATGAATTTAATCAAACTTGAGCACTTCAGGTAATTACGCTGTAAACCTGTTTTGACAGAACCTATCTGAACGGAACTACTAACCGTTTGTCAGAGTAAAAAGATGCAGTTTGTACATGCCGTCTCTGTGATACAATCTTAGGCTCCTCTGTAAGAGCAGAATGCAAAAGTCATTAAATGTGTTTGTAAAATGGCCTGACTGAGTGTCTGTGAGGCTGCAGAGTTTTTCTTAGTCTTTCTGCATCCGTCATTATGGAGAAAGGAGGGAGGAAAGATAATGGTGATAAAAGTCAGTGAGGGAGAACACAGAGGAGGAGAAAAAAAAATGATGGGAATGTTAAATGGACATCGGTCCGTCCTCCAGTGGAGCTGTTAGTATTAGAGGGGCTCACAGCCAGATCTCTGAATGTACGCATTTTACAACCATGTGACTTCCTACAGAGCCCATGTAGTGGAACCAGAATCACTGTTACCACGTACAGAGCAAGAAGCGCCTCAGTGGAGTAGCTTTAACGCAGAAGCCCTGCCTTCATTTTGCATGACCTGGTGCCTGAGGGGACAGACACCAGGTCTGACCACAAACAGCATTTTTCCCCAGACTTCCATTAGCTGTTTAGGCCAGTGCATGTGTATTTAACTGACCAGTGACATGTAGTATGTATTCAGACCTGTCCAGGTACATTTATTGTTATCATTGTATATATTTGGGTTCTCCTGTTTCCTTCCACAGTCCAAAGACATGCAGATTTGGGGATTATGTAAATTGGACACTCTAAATTGACCTAGGTGTGAGTGTGAATGGTTGTTTGTCTCTGTGGCCCTGCGATGGACTGCCTTTCACCCTATGTCGGCACCCTCCCGCAGCCCTCATGTGGAGGATGAAGCGATATAAGGTGGATGGAAAAAATATATTATTACAACTACGAACACAATTATTTTAGTTGAAGCTTTTTAGAATGTTAGAGAGGAGCAACTTGCTTAATTTTGTTTTCCACACAGTGAGGTTGCAAAATCTAAAACCACTGTATGGGAAAGTGGTCTCTAACTCTTGGTATATTTGCACATGAGAAGGGAGCCAATGCCAACCAATGCAAATGTTTGCAGACATACATAGATGACCACTGTTCATATTATACAGGAGTGACGGATTGACTGGGTTGATGAAACGTGCCGTTTCAAAGAGGTTTATTCAAATGTGGCAAGCCGAGGTCTGTGTGGAGCCTGTGGGGTCATCTGGTGGGACTCACAGGTATATGTGGGTGTCGTCTTTGTAGCTGTGATCAGTGTTTGAAGATTACTTTTAAGATTGACAAAAAAAAAAAGCTACATTCAGACTGGAACTTGTTTCAAGTGTTTATGAATATACTGATATTATCAATAATGCAGAGCACAGGTGAATCAGGTGTTTGAACAGAATGGAAGGGTTAGGGTTAGAGAGTTTTCAAGACAGGAAGCTGGTGTGATGAATGTTGAACCTTAGGAGCAGGCAAACAGATTCTTGTGACCTGAGTGACTACATGGTCAGACTTTGCCTAAGTTGTGGTTTTAATGCTGTAGCAAGTTAGACTGGACACACGATACATAGTGCTTCAGAGACCATTATGTGATGGGGTCTTTGTACTGTAGATGTGGTTACAGTTGATGTATTCATAGTGGAAAAAGTTACACAGGTTAGTTCAACTTTTCCCTGCTGCTTCTCCTCTCCTCGGTGTTACATGAGTTAAAAACAGATCATATTTCCACAGGTGGCTGGGAGACAAACTTGCCCTGGAATGTTGGGTGACATAAATCTCTATAATTGCATGGTATCGATCAGATAACTAAAGCTACGACTGGCAAGAGAGACGCCCTTTTTTCTTTCTTTTTCTTTTTTTTTTTTACTCCATACAATATTTCATGCTTTTATCTGACGTGAAGAGGGGAATGTAAATCACTGCACATTCACACAATCCTTTCCACACACACACGACTACTAATACAACCATGTCAAGCTGAGCCTCTGACACATAAATGGAAAAAGTGAGGGTTTCAAACCCGTGTCTGAAATCTGTTTTGGCTGCTCACACTTTGATTGCATATACTGCAAGTATTCACTGAGAGAACTCCTTGACATCAGTGTCCTGATGTTGATGGGACATTGTCAAGACTTCTGTAAATCTGTAAAGTTTTGCAGCACGACTGCACAGTGTGACAACTCGACTGAGGAAAGAGAGACAAATCTTTTCATCCAGACTGACTTCCATGTGCTCTGCTGTCTTTTCTTGTCTGTCTTTCCTCAACTGTACAGAACAAATCCTTAAAAACAAGTGTCTGGGGCTTTGTGAGAGGGGCTGTTTGTATTCATGTGCTATGATTATTATTATTATATATGTTAAGCTCATAGGCTATGTCTTTAGGTTTCCCAGGGGAATGTACACTCTTGGACATATCTTGAACTGAATAACGATGAACACTGCAGTCTGCGTTGATGTCCAACAGCTATATACAAAAACCCATAACATATAGCTTTGCCCCACTCCATTTAATCTCCACCTCTAGAAACAGATCTCCTTCCTGATCTGTAATAATAATAATAATTAGTTTTCTCCTATTTTACCACTACACTCTATTTTTCCTCAAATAATGAAAGGTTTCATTCCAATCTGTTTACTAAACCCTTTTCCCCAATACAGGAACTACATGTTTTTCAACTTTCTCATGCAAGAAAAAAAAAAAAAAAAGTTCCTCCAGTTTACTCTTCTGAACTCTGAAACCTCAGGTTGCCAAGTGTGACCTCACCAGCCCCAGACACAGATCAATCTCTACCCCTAGGGCATTGGAAGAAGGGGAGGGAAGAAGTTGGGATGGGCACAGAATGAGGTGTTGGGGAATGTGAGGGAGGAGGGTCCATTAGTGGAGGGGTTGTGGTTAGAGGTCTCCTTCTCTACCAGGTGTGCTTTTCACACAGACACACACATCCTCATCCACCAGTGCAGTTAGTAGTGGAATGAAAAATGACATGGCAAGACACTGAAGCTGGGATGACGGAAACAGATCCCACACATCTAACCGTCGGTGGACGAATGCACACACCGTGGACCGTTTGAAAGCCCTTGTTGCAATGTTTGATCATATGCATCTATCTATAAATGCAAGGAGCTGTGACAGGCTTCAAACTTAGAGTCAGGGCACCAGTGTGCGCAGTGAAAGCTTTGGCGGTGTTTGGATAAGTCAAATCGGTAGAAACCACCACCCCTCACACAGATCCAGGTAGACCGAAATGGTTTGCTTGACAGCTTCAAACTTACCCGGTGACTCACTTAGGGCACCAGTGTGTGCAGTGCTGACTTTGACGTTGTTTGGGTAACAAGTGCAATAGATATCGGAAGAATTGTGACTTATATAATGCTAGAAGAGCTGTTTCTGCCTCCTCAAACACTAAAATATACAAAAACCTTTTCACGAGTACTCTACTAGTATATTTCCATGAATGTTTCAGGTTATTGTACTTTGGAGACTAGACTGTCAACTCATATAACCTACAGGCCTGCTGCGTGACTGTCGAATCAGAACTTCATTAGGACTCAAAAAGAAAATGTATTATTATTATTATTATTATGACATTAATGTCTTTATCTCTACTATTAATGTCTCCTGCTAAACTCTACTCTAACTGCAGTTCATACATATAAGATGTGAGTGGCTCCAGCCGTGGGTAATAAGCAGACAACTCTGTGATGGACAAAAACATCCCTGGGTCACTATGTCGTAGATTCTCTGCCATTAATTACAATTCAGCCATTGTGTATAAACTGCGAAAGATCATCTTAGGATAAAGCAGATTATCTCCGGATGTGAGCTCTGTGAACATAAATATTCAACCCCCCTTTTTCTTTTTTTACTTTCCTTCAATCAGCCTACTGCCTTGTCTGTGGTACCAGGGCTTCCTCACATGGTGTCCATTATCATTAAGTAAGAAAGAAAAGGATGACCGGTTCAGACCACCGGGACAGTGCCAGCAAAATTTAGAATAATTGTCTTTTTTCATCTTTTTTTTTTTTTTTTGAATATCTGGAATAGAATTTTCTGGTGCTTGTAAACAACGTGCAAACACTGAGACGAACCAAACAAGAATCTGAGTTTCTCCTTTGCATGGCACGGCCCTTACTGTGGATATTTATTTCTTGGTTTCCATGAGAGATAGTTCAAATATGGTTCGTATCACTGTGAGGCACTTGTTCTACTTTCAGCATTTCAGATACTGAAATGATGAGGAGGTAAACATACGTTTTATTGTGGCTGAACTTAACTGCATGGTAGTTTTCATGTACAAAACTGAGTCATTAATTATGTATTTGTCAACTGTGATTTTTCTGCAGAAAAGGAAGGTCTCCCACATTTGGTGCTGATGATGCATGTGATATAGATTGTTAATTTGATCAGTAGTCCCTTCAGTATAAAGCTGAATGCATCTGTTTGCAAAAAAGTAAAATCAAAGTTTATCAACTCTGCACATAATTGTCTTGGTTTCTAAATGTCTTAGTGTACATTTTGTGTCTTGTCAGTGCAGCTACTGTATATTCTGAGACATAAGTTAAAGGACAGTACCTTCAAAATCAGGGGACCCAATGTTTATACCTTTTGCTTGCTTTGCATACACACTCTGCAGTTAGTGCACATGTATGGCTAATCAGTTTACATGGAGAAGTGAATCTTGGCATGAGCTCATCAACTAAACATCCCCTCGAAACAAATGCTGAGACAACTGGCTTTCTATTTTATCTGTAACAAAAGGCATCTTTGGTTACATCCTCTTGGTTACAGAAACACGACACAATGTTTTTACTCCAACACTTTCGACTGATTCCAGATCGTGTACCCCAAGGGCTCCTCTGAATTGGTAATTTGTCCAACGCTACCTTTTAGCATTTTCACGACTTTTTGAAGGTATGCACTTGTACAAAAAGCAGGTGTGTCATCGCCATAAAGTACAAAAAGTCTCTGGAGGTTCATTTATACCCATGGTGCATTAGTATGGAATTACAGTAATCCTGAGGAGGTTGAGTTACAGGGATAATGACGGTCAATGGGCTTTTTGGTTTCCCTCATGCTCGAGGAATTCCCCCCTCTTTTTGTTCAAGTGTCAGTACTTTGGTGTCACCTTTGTATACTGTAACAATACACTATGGAAATGCAGGAAAATTACCAAGAAAAAAATACGAGATTTTATATTCTAGATCAAATTTTAATATTAAGGTTAATTGCAATGTTACTCTTATTTTATATAAATGTTTTGGAGATTCATCCGCAGAGGCTGGAGGAAAAACAAAATCATAACACTGCCATGCATCAGGTCTCGTCTCAATCTCTCTGCAACAGTAAAAGCAGAAGCTCTGCTCGGGTGCATGGAGGGGAAGGCCGCAGGACACAGAGACAAGTTAGTGCTCTGTCCAATCACCAACCAAGGGACACCACTTGGCTGATATGTCCTGTCACCCTTCTATACAAATCCCCCTGATATCTGTTATGCACATGCTTACGCTCAGGCGGCCAGACGGCAGCCTGAACTTGCACTGTCACTCCACTGTACCCGGATTCCTACAGAGGAGCAAAGGGGCCCCCACGGGGACCCTAATCACTAAAGCAAAGGGTCATCCATCAAGTCAGGCTCAGTGGGGACATGAGGGGAAAAGGCACAGGAGCGATGAATAGCATACGGGAGGGAGAAGTAACAGGGAGTGACAGAGAGCGAGGGGGGGGGGGGCACTGAGAAAGAAACAGATTGAAATACAATGAAAAGAGAAAAGGGGCAGAGCCAAGCTCTGTTTGTTTATGGTCTGTATCTGTCATTGTGTCGCTGTAGTGGAGGGGTTACAGGGGCGTCTCTTGGACACTGGGGGCTGCCGTGCTCCACTGATGGCCCTGCGACTGAGCATATGTCACCAGTCTAGCGCGAACGAGGGCGCTGCCTCTGCTGAGGCACACATCATTAGCACCATCTGTGACAGTACCCATGAGGCCCTCATGCACGCAAATACACTGGTTTTGTTTTTTTGTGGAAAGACGTGGAAATTAGGGGAGGAAGGGGCACTTCTTGTAGATGCATGTAAACTGTTTCTTCCAGGGTCACTGCTGCTCAACTAGACCCTGCATAGATGGGGCAGGAGGAGGAGGGGCGAGTGAGGGACAGACATGAACCTTGTGTGAGGGTGTGAAAACGAGGGGAATGTGTTATGAGGGGTGCATGTGTGCATTTGTGTGTGTCCGCGAATCAATGTAGTGTCATGCATACGTACCAGTGAGTCCAGGAAGCCAGTATGGCAATAATTACAGCCCTTTGGGAGGGAGGGTAAGATGGGCCTCGGCTCCGCTTGCCGCAGTCGTGTTGAGTCCAGATAGAGGAAATGCTGGAATAATAAGAACAGGAAGGGTAAATGGCCTATCAAACACACCCCTTTCTGACCTCCCCTGAGCCCAGCAGACCAGGATGAAAGATCCAACCACTTTCTTCTTCTTAATGGTTTCCTCGGTAATCAGCACAGCGGAAGTGCTCCAGTCCGGGGTGATTAGCCAGGGCTAGGATTCCTTAATCGCCCTGGCCCTGTTCTCATGCTTTGAAAAAAAAATGAGGGAGAGGGAAGGAGGGAAGAGGAAGCAAGGGTGATAACAGGGTTGTGTGTTTAAAGGGAAAGCGAGGAGGGGGGTGTTTGGATACGAGAAGATTTAGGAGGGCCACAAGCGGAGATGTCAGAGTTGACTTTATTTGGGTTCCTATGGATTTGGCTTGTTAGGTCTTAAAAACACACACATAAAACGAGTTTTAGAGGTGTAAATTACAGTTAATCAGGGGAGATGATGTAGGTTTAATGAAGTTAGAGGCTAAAGGACTTAATAAGTGGGAAAACAGACAATCATGAGGTGGCTGCTAATCTGACTGAAACATGATTTTACAGACGGGGCTGACTCATGGCAGAGCGCTTGTGTTATGATGTTGCAACAAACTGGCACGGATTTATCCAGGATGTGTTTTATTTACACTCCCTTTCTTTAAATCAGCTAACAGTTTTCCTTTAGACAACACAACCTCAAAACCTTAAACAATGTTTGTGTGGGGATTTGTTGTAATCACAGTGATTTGGCTGTGGCTTCCAGTTTAAACAATAATTACAAGCTGAGCCAGGCCATGGCTGAGGTTGCTGGCACTCTGCATTTAAAATAGTCCACCCTCATATTCAACTTCCCAAAACACAGCACTGCATTTCCCATCAACAGCTTATATCTTTTTTAATTTAAATTTTTTTCCGGGGTTGTTGTTTTCATTTGGATCATGGTAGTATAGTTTTACAGCAGCTCTCGCACTGAATAGGATGGTAAATACCTCAGACGGTAAAATAAGAGCCTGTCTGTGTGCTGAGGGTGACTGATGCTGGGGTCAGAGCATTTAGACTAACCACAGAAACGGTAGAGTGCATGAGTCACAGTTACAGGCAGCACACTCTGTTCCTACAGGTTGTTACTATTGCCAACGTTTTGGACCTTTGTATTCCCTTAACTTTGATTCAGAACAGATGTCACTAACCAGCATAACCATTACATTTCCCCCATTATACAGTGTGCTTGAATTCTAAAATTGTTGATAATAATAATGACAATAATAATAATAATAATAAAACAAATTGCATAAATAATCTTACCCATGTCCAAAACCCACATTTTGTTGGTTTGATTACTTGACTTGACAATTTCTATACCAGAATTATGACCTTAAAATTAATATTGTTGTTTGTAAATATATAGCATTTCAACAATCTGAAAATTGGAGATCCGGTCTCATGGATCCAGATTAGGTTCTGAGATGCTCAAATAACAGACAACGTCAAACAAATAGCTGAATCACAGAACAAATATTTAATAACCAAATTGATTTGATGTTTGATGATTTTAAGGTCACGATTCAATTCCCTTCTGGATCTTTTTTTCCCTCTTTTAGCACAGATGGGTCTGCCATTTTTAGACTTATCTAGTTTAGTCTGGGATAATTGGTTTTACGTCTTGATAACTCAATTCATTTTTTAATTGCCATTTCCCTTGTGTCGACATGGTGTCATGACTCATAATGTCCATCATTTGTTTGCAGTATACCACACTATGGCCTTATTGTCAAATTGAAATCATTTATTATCAACATGAACATAACAATAACCAGTCAAACTAACTGTAAAAAGAAGAGAAGTCTTCGAGAGCAGCTCCGTGATGCTCCGAAGGTCCAGCAATCTATTGTTGAGGCCACTAAATCTGCTCAGACCCCCAGTACGTTTTTCTTTGACATTATCACACATGGAAGGCAACACCTCTGTTGTAGTGTGGTTCCAGTACGAAATGAAATGCTTGAATCCGGGATTTTCCGCCACTGAATAAGGTTGCATATCTGATGCTGTCAACATACCCACAGCGCGAGTTATCGCCTTTAATTTTGAGGAAGTTTTAAAGTTGTTTTTGTAGTTGCAAACAGTATATCAGTCAATCAGAATGATCTGTTGATACCTGTGAGAGACTGTTTGTGAACTTCCACAGTAGAAACCGGGGAGGCTGCAGCACCTGACAGTTTTCCAAGCTGACTCAGTGATGTGTCAGGAATTATAGCGCCGTTCAGAAACTTTATTATTTATAGTTGCTCTTGTGGTTTCCTTTCAGTAGCCACGTTTTGAACGCAATGAGACTATCCGTTTCCCTTCGCTGATATTCCCTTGCTGTTAAATGCGGCATTCAGTTTCCCTGTCAACAATGACAATGTACAGTGGCAACATTCTTCAAGCATACCTAAACACACAAACACCCAGGCCCGTTTGACAGTGTAGGGATTTGTTTTCATGCAGGAATTCCCCTACCGAGGGCTGTTGCTACTTTAGTTCCCACCCAGTCAAACCTGCTTATGCCTTATATTGTGTTCTCCACTATTTTTCCAGTGATCACCTTACAACAGCTGGTAATGCGACCACACTTACAAACAGGTATCATATACAGTATGTTCACCTATGTACATGACAATGGTTGACCTCAGCTGGGCTCTTGTCTTTAGGTAATTTTATGGAATATTTGAAATGTTCTAAAACTAATCCCATCGCTCTCGTTGGCTGTGTTAATCCTGGGGGCTAAACAGGTGTGTCTCCAAATACATTAATCTCATACCTGCACACACATCCCACTCTTGACCTCACTGCCACCCCCGACCCCTCTCCCCCCCCCCCCCCCCCCAGCCCTCACTGGGCGTCTTTAGCTGATAATACCAAATTGCTTAAATGAGCATGTCAGATTAATCATTCTAGTGTCAAGCTGGTATAGTCCATAATTTCCAAAAATCCCCTGTAGCTGACAGGAAAACAGGTGAAGTGAAAGGTTAAGGTGGAGAAATGAATATCACTATTAGGCTGTCCACATTTTTTTTCTTTTCTTTTTCCTCCTGAAGAGCTTTAAGTTCTTTGGTGACGGAACGTATTAGTTTCCACCTGGTGTAAAAGTTCCCAGTGTAGTGTCTCTTTTGAACTTAATGGATGCCGAGGAGTGTTACTGTTGGAGCTGTAAAAAAAAAAAAAAAAAGTCCCACGGTGCTCGACCCTTAGTCACTGCGATGAAAAAAAAAAAAAAAAAGAAAGATGCGTGGAAAGCAAGCTGAGCGACACACAGAAGACGAGGCAGAACAAAAGATGTTCGACAGGGAGATGAGGAGGGAGAGCTGGACGGACAGACACACAAGACATTCCTGTCTCCCCATCCTGAAGTCAGTGAGCTGTCAGCCATCCTCCCTGCCTCCTCTGTGAGCACAGCCCCGCGAGCGATAGCATTTCAAATAGCCTTATAAATCAAGAGTTATGTTATGTCACCGTGCCACCGCCATTAACACAAAGAAGAGAAAACCACCACAGTTTTTTTTTCCCGCAGCACATAGGGTTTATATTACTGTGTGCATCCCCTCTGAACCATTAATACTCAACATCAGGCTTGTTCTCAGCCTGTAACTGAAATTTGAGAAATTTATCCTTATCATGGGTCTCAAGAAAACTTACCACGGCTCTTTTCATGAGGTGATCCAGGAGAAAGTGGCCCCTGACCCCTTTCAGTTCCCAAACTGTAAGTTCAGAGAACGCTCTTTTTTTCCCCTCAACAATTGTTGGAGATTTACCTCTGAGCAAGACACTTGACCTCCAATAGCTGCACTGAAACTACTCACTGGCTTATAGTATAAGGCCGAAGTTGCACAGGGCAACTCTGTTCCCAGGTATGAAATCTGTGCTTTTTATTGTTCCTGCAAGGGAATTTGCAGAATTAAAATAAACAATAATCAAGATAGCTTTGCATATTTTACATATTTATGCAGTGGAATTGTAATCAATCAAAGACCAGACTTTAGTTGTTTATGTGACTTTCTCTGTTTTGTATCAGAGTGATGATGTGACAAAGCAGCTTACTGTAATGACTAAGGAATTCATTGTTGAACCACTTTGCCTTTTGTCGTTTTTAAAAAACGTCCCCCAAATGGCCATCTGCACCTGCCGCACGAAGCAAAGTCATCTGCACTACAGTACATGTAAGTCACGGTTGCTGAGGTTAAATGTCAGAATCTTGCATAGAGGGGTAATCAGGAGTTCTCATTTCAGGATCCCCCTGAGACTGATCCCCGCCATGTGACATGGCTGTCAAAACACTGACGGATTGTTTTACCAACACACGCACGCAAATGCATGCACAGCTGCATGCACCCACACAGCCGTGCGCAAACGCATGCTTGCAAACACATGCTTTCAAGCATACACAAGCACACAAAATCACACTGACAGATTGTTTTACCAGCTCCATAGGCTTGAGTGACACCTACTCTCCTGGGTATCCTCCCAGCTTCCTGCTACATGAGGTAAATAAAATGTAACCGTACGGTTCTGGAAGTTTTTTTTTTTTTTTGGATGTTTCTTTTGATGTTTGGCACTGATTTAAGTATGTATTATTATATAAAAATAATTGATAGCTTTCATGGTGAAAACGCCATTATATGCAGCTGTCATTGCACTGCAATGTCTGACATAAATACATCAACTATTTAAACATGTAGTAGGCTGATGCCGTTTCAACATAATTTTAAATTATTTCAATTTCCCCCTCGTATTTCTTGGCATAAATGGAAAACAGACATGTAGATGTAAAGCAGCCAAATGCCCGCTTGGATTCTATCTGCCATTCCATTAGCCAAATCACAAGCTTTTGAACATGTTGAAAATCCAATAACCCTATTAAACCCCATTATGACAGTTAATTCTGTTGCTGTGTGTCACTATGGAGAATATATTGGTTAAATGCTTCCTGGGACAGATGTTACTTTGAGGCTAATCAGTAGTAATTGATGGCTCAATTGGGTTAGAGTGGCCTTGCTCTGGCCAGTGTCTTTGGCTTGAAGCTGTCAGGGGGACAGGCAGAGGGACAGGCAGACTCGTGGTAGCTATGCCAGCGCATCATGAAATGTTCCTGGATCACAGCAGGAAGAAACAGAATGCTTTGTACCCGTACAATGACAGTTTGAGGACTAACTGTCAGACTCCTTGCCTGCTCGTGCTTCCAAAACAACCATGTAAAGGATGTGTAGCTGCTGGAGAAGTTGTACCTGGTATGGTACCTGTCACATGTTACTTTCAGTTGTTTTAAATCTTTGTAAGCCTCGCCTGGACAATAACTACACATTTAGAAAGTTGCATGGAATAGGAAATGCACACAAACAGATGCAGAAACACAACATGAGTTGGACGAGTAGAAGAACGACACACCAGGTGTTGGGTCACCCCTCACATTCTTTTCTCAATAAATCTTTTCACATATTTATCTGTAATCTCAGAAACTGTCTAAAAACATCCACATTGTTTGGGTTCCCCTGTTCATTTAACACACATGTGGCCTCAATCTGCCAAACTGGTGGTTTTCATCCAGCAATGAGTCCGTGGATTGTGGGCAATTGCACCGTACATTTTTTAATATAAAGCCTTACTTCTGTGACAAGTGCAACATACCACTGAGCGGGATTATGTTAAAGGATTACAGTTTTATTCTTTGCATTATTACAAATGCCAAATGGGATTTTGAATTACGCTTCTTCCTTCTGGAGCGGGACCTTGTTTTACCTTGGCTCGCTCTTCCAAAAACATTGTTAGTCATTTTTCCATGCTTTTCTGGCAAAAGATAACAACAATTTTGACCCACGAGGCAAGCTGATTCATGTTTACCAGCAGTGACACAAAAATAACCACAAATATCCCCCAGATTTCTCTAAATTAGTAATCTGTATGTTGAGGAATGGAAAAGTACTCTAATGATGCTCAGCAAAACATGTGACACCGCAGCATGTCATATTTTGAAATGGCCCTCAGTCTTCGCTTTGTTGCATTATACATACATCAGCCATTACCCTTCATATTACACTTGGAATCCAGGGGCAAATATTTTCAATTCTGAGTGGGGGTAAAGCGGGTGATTTCTATGCTCAAGCAATTTGATATCACAGCACTTGAGACTTATCACCGGAGTGGCCGTAAGCTCCGCAACAATCCGTAATTGTGTTCTCTCATCTCATATTGCAGCGGCTCAAGTTTTTACTTTTTTTATTTTTATTTTTTTTGCCTCACACACACACACACACACAAACAGATTTCTCATCCCAGCACATTTTTGAAGATACATTAAATAGTGTAAAGTTGCATTTTTATGTGTGTGTGTGTGTGTGTGTGTTTGAAGCAGGGTCCCTCCACCTGTGCTGGTTGGGAGTTAATCCGGTTAGGTCCCAGTCTCATCTCCACTGCTAAACAGTGTGGTTGAAGCTCCACGCTGCCCCGGGGGCCTGGGGCGCCTCTCCAGCCAAACGCCTCGGTCTAAGCGTGGCACAGTAAGGAGATGAGACTGGCTTGGCCCTCGTTACAGAAATTAGATGGATCAGGGAGTAAACATAACCAGCTTTTTATATGATCTCCAGCTCAGAGCAGACAGAGCAGAGAAGATGGAGGAAGAGTAGGCAAGATTCCTTCTCTAATTACTTCATGGGTCACTACTCCTGGAGGCACATGTCAAAACCCAACACTTTCTGATGTGAGAAGAGGAGTGGAGAATAGACCAGGCAAGGAGAGTTGGGGAGAAGGGTGTGTAATGAGGACAGGAAGAGGGATGAGATATAAAAAGTAAAATGAGAGGAGATTTAGGAGGAGAATAAAATAGTGGGGGGATTGGAGAATGGGTAACAAAAATAAAGCAGGGGGTAGGAGGAGGATAGAATGAGACAACGGATGAAAGGAGGAAGTAAAGGCGATTTAGTGAAGCTAAAAGAAAGGGGGTAACAGGCAGTGGAGGGGGGGATTGGAGGGGTGTAACACATTGTCAGGAAAGTGGGTGAATGCAGTGGTGATGACACAGATTAGTTGTGGAGTTGCGGTGACCTGGGATGGCCTGTGTCTGGCTGAGAGGTAGCAGACAAACATAAGGACCTTCAGATTTGCCACATGCCCCGTGGCTCATTGAAAAACCACTGACACCTAGCAAAACGACAAACCGGCTCTGCCATGTCAGGAATTGTGCTATACCCTTCAGTATCAGCGCGGCAATGCCGACATGTCCAAGTTGCAAATGATTAGTGGTCATGAAAGTACTGACAAAATCATGTTGACTCAGAGCAGCAATTCTGTAAATGCTCCGTTTTTATAAAGAGACATTTTGGTCTATGTGTGGTTCCGTTTGGCTCACATGCTTCTGTATTGTGTGTAATTCAAGGGGATTTTGTCTTCTGTGAACTCGTTTTTCATTTACTGCACAATTGAAAAATTTAATTTACGAAGAATTTTCTACATTCCCATTTAAAATGTTGTGTACTTAATTAAATTAATTACAAATGTGTGATATACACATATACACACATGTTGTGGTGCTTCTGTGATCTTCGAAAGCAAACACTGACTTTTACCATCAAAGAGAAGCAGAGGATGTGGGCTCCTGTTTTCATGTGACACATTGATACGTCAGAGCCAAGAAAACTGGACGGCAGCTGGAAAGAAACTGCAGAACCTGTTCAGTTGGCAGTCAAACAAGAACCTCTGTATGTCCACCCTGTCCCACCGTCCTCAGATCTGCAAGCATCAAGTCTGAGGGGACTCTTGAATATATTTTGTAGATTTTGGCTTGACTGAAACACCTGCCTCATTTCCAATTGCATCATCTGTTTGAAATGATTTGCAACAGAATCTACGTTAGCGGCGGGAAAAAACATTAAAGCCTCGCATCCATCTATTTGCATCTATAGGCAGACGACTCCCACATGCAATTGCACAGAACCTGTGTTTGTGGGTGGCTTGATTTTCAGTCAGTGTTGCTCTCTGAGGCCAGATTGTGGCTGATTTGGTCTCAGTGAATTTGTCTCACACCCTCCTCGAGGAGACACGCACTACAGTAAGCACACACAGACTTGCACAGCTGTCCTTTTAACTGTCCTTAAACCTTACCACAATTAAAATATTAACCAGTTAGGACCAGGTTTTTGGTGTTTATCTCCGATACAAACATAGATAGATAGAAGCAGATGGAGATCCCTTTAGCAATGACTTCTAAGCCCTTGGTCTCAAGGGACTGCTGGGATTTTCATTTCAATGGGCCCTTAATATTCATCACTCTCTCTCTCCCCACCCCATCTTTAGACCCTTTTTGCTGGCTCTGAGGTGAAGTGTCTCTCAAACTGGCAACCCAACCAGAAGAAGCCAAACAAACAGTGGACCTTGGTAGACCTTCTAGTGGGTGGATAAAACTCACATCAGACTCACATCAACACACAAGTTCATACATGAATTTGTACATGCAACCCCCACTTAATCTCTCACACACACACACACATCAAACACAGCGCACAGAGCCAAGCACCAACAAAGTGCCTTTGTTTTAAGGAAGGCTCTCTTATTAAATCAAATATCAGGGCGGTCTTTCAAGCCAGCCTTTGTGTGCCTGCAGCTCACTCCTCTCTGGCCTCTCGGCCTCAGACGGCCTCTGCGTGAGTGTTAAGAAAACCCATTGACATCCGTGGATTAACATATATTAAGGGGTTAAATGAAAATGCCATTACCGTGGTTTAAGAGTGAAAGCGGCCTGTGGGATATTATACTTCCCACTTGAAGCTATGAATGGCTAATGCTAAACAGCACTTCATTATGAGAACACGCTTCATTGAAAGTGTCTTTCAAAAGTGGAAAATCTCCTCTTGAAAAGCTGTTGAAGTTAAACAGCCTGAATCTAAGCAGGTTGAGTTTGGAGAGTGAGGAGTATTTCAGTATTTTGAAGAATTGAACATTTATTGCTCTTAGCAACAAAGGTGTGAATTCTCTTTCTGGGAAAAAAAGCAGTGTAGTGTGATGTCATCAGGCAAAATATATCTGAATAACACAATAACAATTTGTATCCCATTATCCCAGTTAAAATGTCAGTTATCCTACTCACAAACTCACAACGTTTTTTTTTTTTTTTTTTTTTTTTTACTTCTTTCACACAACGGCATATTAATAGTAGGTAAAAATTAAATTTGGAGCTAGGGGAGGTTCAATTAAATTGTCAGAAGTGTTTACAACTTACAACATTATAGCTGTAAACTTTTGGTGAAAGAACCCTCGGGAATTTGCATCACAAATGCAAGTGAAAAAAGTTAAAAGTTAAAATTCCATTAAAACAAAATTGAGAGGGAACACATTTGCACCTTAACTGTTCTGGATTCTGCAGGTTTTGATATCGTAGGGTTAGACGATCACTATAAAATGACATATAGTGATATGGTATATACTGTTCTATTGCACCTATACATGGTGACATTGATCTGTACAAATCTTCTGTATTGCAGCAACATTGGTGGATGATGATGATCACTATCAGGTGTCCACACTAGTGCACTCATTTCAGAGGTTATTTTGTTTTGTAACTGTGCCTGAATGTGGCGTTGGCTCCGTGTAATAGCAGAGGGATGTGGCCGCGGGTATTCATGACAGTATGTGGGATCTGTGACGGGGTTTTCCAGAACTCACTCCTACTGACATGGATCTGAGGAACAGGTGAAACCGAGAGGCATTATCCTGTGTTGTGTCATCTCCACAGACGGGATCTGGTTACCGCCATTCTGACTGAACAAAGAAAAGTTGTTGTCATTTTCGCGTGTGCTTCTAAATAAAGGGATTGAAGAGAAATAGGTTAAGAGAATGAGCTGCAAACAATTCAGGGTTTACTTAGAGGACTGGCATATTGGAGATTACCTGCCTGGAGTGATAGATTAGTAATCTGATTTTTAAGCAAGAAACGTAACAGAGATTTATTGGAATCGTTATTATACCTTTAAGTTAAGTTTGGATTTATGCAGCCTGGCATTGGTGTGTGTGTGTGTGTGTGTGTGTTTGTGCAGACAAGAGAGTATGGGTGTAAGGCATCTATATCCTGTTTGCCACACTGTATCTGACAGAGGAGAATTGACATTAATGAGAGCAAACTGGATGGAGGCAGCATCCGTCCAGTCAGAGGCCTCATCATTATGGCTGCAATCCTTTTGATCATCCCTTTCTCTCTCTCTCTCTCACTCTCTCCTTCTGTTGCTGTGTCTGTCTCTTGTCTCTGCTGTTGCTCAGTTGTCTTTAAGTAGAAATCTGAAAGATTTCAATCCTGGTTGACTTGGTTACACCTGGAGATACTGGCATTTTCATCAAATGCAGTTATATACTGTATATACAAGTCACAGGAAATTTGGATGCTATAAAACCATTGTTTTAATCATTTTGAGAGTGACTGTGATCTGATTTTATTCTGCACACAGCTCGAGTCTGCAAACAGCAGGCCAAGTTCACATGTCACATTGCAAAGAAGTCGGAGGTGTGCAGGCTTTTGCTCGTATCGGCTCACTGCGTTTACTCTGTCTTGTTCCATTATTCCCTGCATGATTTTACTCCTGATCCACTGTCAAAAAAAAAGCTGAAGAAGACGATTTCATTCCTGACAAACAATTACTAGAAGTGGTGAGCTCAATGGCTAACACGCTGCATCTCCTGTGATCCTTTCATAATGGACATTTTTAAGATGAAATTGCAGCAGATGGAGGTGTTTGGCGTCCATTTGCAATGTCAGAACCCACTGGCTATTGTCTCAGCGTCCTGTATTCATATGCAGATATCTGCTTATGGAGATTACATTAGCAATAACTCAAGGCGGTATTTCTTTCTGGAAATATTGCTACAGACACTTTGTTTTTCATACTATAAATGTATAATATTGCGGTACTTTCATGACCAAGTTATCTCCTTGGGTAGATGAGAACCTTGCAAACAACTGACTGAAAATCTTGGATATTGCAATTCTCAAAATGTGAGTAAACTGGTTAAAGAAATAAAAAGGTAAACTGTGTGGGAAAACTGAGATTAAATTATTTATTCAATAAATATTCCATTATGATATCGCAATTACAATACTTGAGATAATATCTTACACAATTTCAAAATAAAAGTGTTTGTTTTGACATGGAAGTTTATGTAGTTGCAACACAAAGGACAGAAATCACCACTAATCCAGATTTCATCCATTATCAGCATGAAAGCATTTTTTTTACGTTTTTTTAATATTTCCTAATTGGCAGAAATTATGCAATTTTCCTGGTGTCTTTCAACCTTACCTTTTATTTAATTTTGATCATGCTATTCATCCGGCATCAACAAGGTTCCTCCTTTTATTTCCCTTCACAAACACAATCAGACTATCCTCTTCCTGTTCTGATTCACCCCGGATTCTGTACTCAGTGGCAGACATAAACGACAATACATGTGAGATTAATCCTGAATTCGTATAAAAAGGCAAAAAGGTTAAAAATGGTTATATCACGGGATAACTATTTCTTTGTCATATGCAGTGGATTTTTGCAAATTGTATGGATGTGAGGCCAAAACAAAGAGGATTTTCAGAAACAAAAGTAGTGTTTGTTATTGTCTCTGAGCAATATGTGAACATCAAGCAAAGAGGAAAGCAAAATATGATAGATTTTATAAATATATAACATTTGTTTTTTAGTTAGTTAATGTTGCATTTATGCAAATGTTTAGTCTCAGTGTACGTCTTTAAACCAGTTTCGCTGCAGCCTTTGGTAAGATACTCGCCCGTGGTATTAAACGAAGCCAAACTATGCAGGAAGTGGAACTCTACTCAGTGTTGATGTGCATGACACCTGTCAAGAGAACCCAGGGGTCAGAGGTGAAATCTACTTTTCTTCTCACTGAAGGAACGGAGCAGGTAATCCGATCTAGGTGAAGTCACCGGTTGAGATTTGGAATCCATTGTGAAGACAGCAGGGTGCGGCGTGAGGTGGAATTGATGAGTGTGTGCGGTTAAATCTGTCATGTGTCAAAGAGCGGCGCTTTGTAACCGTGTTACTTTTGAAACACTTTGAAAAGTCAAAGAGCAACAACAGATGCTCCGACGCTAACGAAAGACTCGGAGAACAGAGAGGACTGATAATTAAATGAGGTCATGTGTGAGAGTGAATTCCGAAACGCTCAGTCGTAAGATGATAGACTGAACTCATCTTTTCGATTATGACAGCTTGTGCACCACACGGCAATAATTTTTGCATATCTGGTTTCAACGGAATGTTTTCACAGCTATACGTTTCACCCATGCACGTTATTACCGAACTGTTTTGTCTAAACGTTTGTTAAGATCAGTTTCGATGCCTATCAGTGGCGAAGCTTCTCTCATCATCCTCCTCCCCTGTGGATCACCACAGTGTGTCACTGGCTTTTAGCAGCAAATATCTGATCCTTTGTTATTAAGATGAAACTAGTGCCCCAAGTCCCTGCATACTAAGTAAACAATAGAAAATAACACCAGCGTTGTTAACCTGCCTTATGACATTGTTTGCATAGAATCATTAGCAACTCTCGTTTCTAATGCCAAAGAGTTAGAACACTGCCTGTAGATAATTAAAAAAAACACTTATTAAGTAGAAGGTCAGATGGGGCATTTAGCAAAAACTAAATGCGACATTCCAAATCTGACATTAGTTGTATGACCAAACCAACAATATGTCGCTCCTCTACTGTCTCGTGTTTCTGAAACCTAGTTTGGGATCAATACAGCTGTGTTGAGATGGAATTTATTATACCCCGAGCAGCAATGAATTACTCTGTCTGCCTTGTAGCAATGCAATAAAATGGTCACAGTGGTGTGGTGGATGGAAAAACACAAATATCATTGGGTTGTTGGCTAATTTGTTGATTGATTATTCAAAAGTGGGGGAAATATTTCAATACAAGTCTTTGGATTGAACAAACGTGCAATTATCAAAAAAAAAGGTAACTGCATAATCACAATTTAAGTGGTTCCAATTACACTACAAAGAAGTGAAAATGCAGGAAGTCATTTAGTAATGCAGCTGGTATCTGCACAACTATGTGAAAAAGTATATTCTCCTAATTCGATGAGTGATCCATGTAGGCAGTTCTTTCTTTTATTATTGGAAGGTAAAGTGTATCCCTTCCAAGTTCTGTTGCAGGAAGAGGCTTGCTTTGCTGTGTCAAAGACCCAGATCATGTGACCAGGCAGATGAGGAAGTGTTGACAGAAGATTCCCTTAAAATACACTTATAATAAGACGCACACATACACAAAACACAATCTTGTGAAAGGTGATATCTTGTGAAACTCCTTGCAGGCCTCTTAAAGAGAGGAAGCACGGATTACTGCAAGGGATGGAGAGGAAGGGAAAAGGGACAAAGATGGGAGTGCAAACAAAATTCATGCTCTTTTTTTTTTTTTTTAACTCTTTTCATCCATGTATCTGTCTGTCTCCTTCCTTGCAGCTATGAACCAGAAGTGATTGTCCCCCATTGGTCCCAGGGTCCCCATGGTGGAGGTCCACCCTACAGCTACGCTTCCAGTCACAGAGTCTGATGAGGAGCACAAGGGCACGAAGGCTTACCCTGAAAGCCCTGAGGTACACACACACGCACGCACATGCACACACACTCACACTCACACACAAAAGAGTGTGAGGGAGAGGGAGGGAAACAAGTGAAAATGCATCTAACAGAGGTGAGCAGGCACATGCACAATCAGCCAGTCTTATACTGTGCATATGAACATGCGAAATGCATACACTCAGGGACAGACACAATACTGCTGTAATGAACCCCCCCTTTCCCCCCCGCCAAAAAAAGACCCTGCTGTTATTTCTGTCAGTTTGTCTCAGAATTATTATTTTCAATCTGTCAATATGTATTATTTATTTATAGCACGTTTCATACGGTTAAAATGTAACACACACACACACAGTCACTCAAGGCCAGAATCTAGCATTGAGAGTGAAGATAAATGCCTTCTAAACAACAATAAATTGGACCTCAAGTATATGTATATGAACAACAGCTGACAGACTTTAACTTTGTTTAACAATAACAAACACATGACTATACTATATCTGTGCATTGATTTGGTGGGTTTTAGGGGCAGATCATATTTTTACATATTATTTAATGCTTTATCTCATCACTCATCCACTATGAATTCTACGTTATCTGACATCCTCCATTGCTCCCTGTGGCTACTTTTACTTTCACGATAATTCACTCGTAACCTGTGGACGTGTTTTTAACAGCGGGACAGTCTCGAATCTCAGTGGGACCAATTTTTGATTTTTTTTCCCCCCACCACATCTGAACCAGTCGTCTCCTATTGACATAAAGAGCCTAATCCAGCCGACCATTAACTTGCTCTTCTAAGACTGAACCTCTCATCTTTGAGTTGGTTAGCTGGGCATCACTCCTGCCTGTTGGCTACACACCTGCCCCGATAGCACCTGAAGGCACAGTCGGACCCCACGAGAACATATTTATGCATTAGCCCAAGAATGTGTAGGCACATCACACAAATGCTGAGACAGACACACACACACACACACACGCACACACACTCGTATTTCCATACCCACCCAGTTTATGTTTCCTTCACTGACTTTCCTTTTGTCAGAGCTGTGGCAATTATAGCTAGTAAACACACACCAGGTGCCGAGGAACCTGGCGCGCTGAAATAAATTAGTAATATTAGGAACGCGCACTCATCGTTTGCAGTCAATTTCCTCCTGCTAATGAGATTAGAAACAATGTTGTCAGTCAAGAAACGGTGGCAAAACATTTCCATTTTGTTATTTTTTTTTTCTTCTCCCCTGCATAATCAAACCACTGGAACCATTGCTTTAATAATCATGAAAATAGCAGGATATGGCAGCGCTGTTTAATTACATTTTGAAACATCGTGGAGTATTTAGTCACTCGAAAATGTCATTCCACATAATATTGGATTAATATTAACAGTAAATGAGGTACATAATATGAAATTAGAATTTCCTCGTGGTTATGACAAGGGAATAGAATAATAACCAGAGCACAAACAAACAATTTTAATTGTTATGATATGGGTTGCACATGATAACAAATAATGATGGGAATTGCCTCATCGTGTTTTCAAATGTTTAATTTGTTTGAGAAGTGGTTAAGTACACCTTTGCTATCACTTCTTTCCTCATCATCGGATCCTTGCTCTTCATCATCCCTTGCACCTCCCTCCCTCTCCTCGTCTCGGACACTGCTTCACCTCATCCCATCCCCCCCCTCCCTCACTGTGAGTGTAGATGATGATGGTAGTGACCAGAAGAGGGCAGACATACTGTATTTAATCTCATAGTTATACAATTCTCTCTCTCCTCTCACACCCAACCTCCTCTGACAGTCTCCTCTCTCTCTGTCCCCCCTCCCATCTCTCTGGTATCTACACTTTGATAGTGGGGGGGGGGGAATTTCTGACCCTCACTGACTCTGTTCACCCCTCTGGTCAAATCTCTTGTGTGTGTAATGTGGCTGTTGAGACTGGAGAGAAAGCACAAACCCTCACTTTTAAAAAATATATTATAATAATAATGATAATTTAAAAATAAGTCGAGACCATCTGACCTGGAAGAAGACATTTATGCCAGATAATATCAGACTTCTCTGAAACTCGTGTTAAACAACTCAAGCAGATTGTCGGGTACCTGGAGTTCAAATTCCATCTGGTCACAATTAATAATTTATTTTAAAAATGAATATTTAATTGGGAAATGTAGCTAAAATGATTTGTTTATTTGTCTGTGCGTGGAGTAAGACATACAGTTATGTGACTCTGGCAGCTGATCGTTCATGCTTGTATACATTTATTTTTTCTCACACAACTAACTAGGAACCCGAAATGAATTCATATCACATCATCAGAATCTTGATTTCAAGTAGAAGAAAATCAAACGTCGGCCTAAATCTTCATCACGTATCTTTGATTTGAAGCATCTGTTGATGCTGAATGTGTTTTATAACCTAATACGAATAAATTGAATGCTCTACCATTTTTGTAGCATGAAGGAGCAAGGTGTATGTATGTTTATATTATATAATATAGGATAATACAATTTGAGTATTTTTGAATTACTGAGAGACTGGTGCAAGATTTTTGTATCAGCCAAACAATGAGAAGGCCAACACAAATATTCATGTTTTATCAGTTTTCACATTTCTATCTGTCTTTCATAGCTACAAACTTATTACCAACACAAACTCACTTTATACACACATTTATGTAAGTTCCACATCCATTTACTTATATAAATAGAGGTCAAGAGCTTACGTTAATATTTAAATCAAACAGAGAGGAGAACATATTGTGTGACTTTGACCATAGTGGTTTGCTGCTGATCTGGTAACTTCATACTTCAGGGTCTCCAGGCTTTTTTGTTTAGATTATTTGGGAAAACAACAAAACATTAATAAGCAGCAAGTCTGTGGTCCAAAATATCCTGTTTAAGAGAGAGGTCAGAGGAGAAAGGCATGGATGCATTGAGGTGTATAACTCAGATAACCACTTATTTCAGCTGATGAGAATGAAAATTCCTCTCAGAATCTGCAACATATTAAACCCTGGGCTACCAAAGTACAAGACAGGATTCATTCCTGTAAGCCAAGAGTGTAAATCTAAGGCTCAGTGGACACGCGTTCGAACATAACTTGTCAATTAAAGAGAATAGGTTTCAGTTTCTGCTGGTGCACGCAGTATGAATTCATGGAACCAGTGTTCTTTGAGTCAACAGCCCATACTATGGTGGTACAATGTTTTCCTGACATACTCAGTGCCCCTTAATACCAATCAATCATCAGCTACTGTGACATGTGCATCCTATGTTTTATCATATTCTAATGGCGGCTTCCAAGCGCGGTGATGCATCATGTCACAAAGCAAAATTTTTTTGTCAAATCTGTTTCATGAACATGACAATGAGTTCAGTCTATGTCAATGGCCTCCCCTAGGAGATTGTAGTTTTTCATTTTGAGATCATTATTTATTCATTTCATGTCATGATTTCTTAAAGCTTCCCCCCCCAAAACATTTCTGCTCCCTTTGATTTTTGTGAAATGACCCTGTCAGATTCCCCCCACTCAATAGAATGCCAGGTATAATGTTAGTCAATGAAATTATCACTGCCTCACTGCGGGCATAATTTCATTTTACTGCTTTTAGCACTTCTTATGGGTAAAGTCACATTATATGACATTTTGAGCTGCAGTATTTATTGCCTATTATTGTTGGTTTTCTGTCTCACATCTAACCAGTATGCACACTTATCTAAGGGCATGAATTCACTATGAACTGCATCTGCTCTGCCAGTGTGTCAATCAGCATTAATTCATTATTGTTGCGGGAGCTGCTGGGGTCTGAATCAGGATGTCGTCTTTTTTAGAATCTGTTGAAGATGTGACATGTGAACAGGACAAGTAAATAAATATACATACAGAGGGTACATTTAATGTTTGTCACATGCAGATGAAACTGTTTCCTCTATACACCGCATTAATACATCAGAAGAAATTATGAGCAGCTAAATGCATATCTTAATCCCATTGACTAAATTTGCAATACATTGGTATAATAAATTATACTTTTAAGTTTAATTTCCGAAGAGATGCGGCTCACGGCATCTCTGCGTTTATTTTTTTAAAATTAGTTTGTTTATGTTCCAGTTGCCTGGCAACAGCATTTACATAGTTCGGACAACACGTTAAAGTTTAGTATTACGGGTGTGACGCTGTCAATTGGAGATGAATAAACACAATACCTGGCCGTTGACTGAGGAGAGCCTGTAATCTGGTGCACCTGGTTAAACAGTAATAGTCTATTTATTTTCCTTTTTATCTGGGAATAAAAAATTCAACAAAAGCAGTGATATGAGTGACATTTAAAAAAAAAAAAAACGCATAAGGAGATGAGGACCGTAAAGAGTTACCAGATCATTTGTTAATGTAGCCAACCAATGCTTAAGAGAGAGACAGTTGTGCTCTTACTCATCCAGTAAAAGGTAGGGCAACACACAGCAGTGGGCATTATTATTAGTTTAAATCCCTCCTCCTTTCCTTTCTGGTTTATCTGATCAGACACAGGCACAATGACCAATCTCTCTCTCTCTCTCTCTCTCTCTCTCTCTCATATGTGCTTCTATCTAGTGGCCTCTCTGCTCTTTCCCTGAAACCTCCCTCTGGTGCATTTCAGATCCTGAATGCCCGAGGCCTTTGTGACCTCCCCCTACCCCACCCCCCCCATCTTGGTGCTAATGAGTCAGTGGTGCTAGCAGTGCAAGGCTATAGCTAGCCTGCTGATGAAATGTAAATGGGCAATAATGAGCACAATCTCAGTCACTTGAGGGTAACTCTGCCAGAGCCAGCCACACTCTCCCACCCTGCCTTTCCTCTCTACATCGCTGTGTTCCTGACGGACAGGCTCCAGTCCCAGGGTGGGCATGAGACTGACAGGGCCTGGTGCTTGAGAGGAACCCAGTGGGCCTTCTCGAGTGGCCCTTCATGACTGACCGTAGGGACAGGCATAGTGACGGCGACTTGGATTTTGCTGGCCGTTCTAAACTGGTCCATTAATTACACCAAACCCTTAGAGAAAATTAACAGGCAAATTTAATAACATGGAGGGGAAGGAGGGGGAGGAGGAGGAAGTTAGTGTGTATGAGAGATTGATTCCATACACACTTTTGCTCTCCACCCCCTGCTACTGTGAAGATGGACCGCTCCAAGCTTATTGTCTCCGCTGACACTCATCAAACAGGGGTTTCTGTCACATAAGGTCAATGATTTAAGGCCAAACAGAAGGCTTAGTGAGGTCAATAAATCACCATGTCCCTTAGCAAGTCATCCCTGAGCGACCATGAGGCCTTAGAGTGTGACTTTCTTAAATTGGTGATTCTTGACGAACCATAAATGGCTTTTGTGCACAAGGAAAGTTTAATTGAATTGAAAAGCTCGAGTAAAACACTTCTGACCCTGTTGTTACATTTGAAGTAAATCACGAGTCGTCTATAGTTCAGTTCCCCAGGTATTTTCTTTGTCAGTGTAAGCAATTTTTATATAATTTATGTATTAATAATGGCTGTAAACTTGATGTAATCTGATGTTTGAAAGCAGCTCGTGTCAGTTACACAATTCAAAAGTTTCTGGTCTGAGGCCTAGTGTGTTATTATTCAACGTCATTTATGAGCGTGGCTCGTTCTCTATCTCTTTAGACTCACATAACGAAGGATTTGTTTCATTTTATTTTAATAAATGCCTGAAACAAATAAATAACTCAAAGTGTCGGCTGTAAAATGAAGCGGTGTTGCATAATTTGTGGGAAATTGCTCACTGATTTCATGGGAAAACAGATGCTTTGCTTAGTGAATTGAGTGTAATAGTGATACACAGGAGGCACAAAGTGGAACAAGCTGCAGCTCAGAAGAAATATTGAATGAGTTTTTTTTCTGCAATCTATTACATACTAGATTATGGACTCAGATTGAGGCACAGGCTCTTTCCTATCTCACTGTGACATAGACTCATAGAATTTTGTTCTATTTTTTGTCACTAATTTATTTTTTGACTTGATTTTTTATGGCTCAATAACAAATATATCTTGTCCAGCACAAGTTTTACCCATTATAGCACTCAGGTATGGAAACTTCCTCTAAATCAGCCAAATCAGTTTTATGGTATTGCCAAAACTTAACGTGTGGAATAATATTTTAATATTATCTCTGATCTTCTTTTTCCTGGAAATAATGTTCCTCTGCAACTTATATGCACGTATCTAAGAAATGGAAGGTTTTGGAAGCATAGCTGCATAATATCAGTGTGCTCTGGGAGATTAGCAAAAGGAAATTCAACTCGCGACAGCGAGTGGAAATCCCTTGGCGCAATCACTGCGTTTAAATGTTGTGTTTTGCTCAGTGTACAGTATTTCACAGCTCTTGTCTTCCACTCACTGTGCCGTTCAAACGATATGCTAATGCAGAAAGTAGTTTGATTATATGGGTATTTTTTTATTCTAGTGCACTCCCTGTGCTGGAATACAGCAGCAAAAACTATCAGCTTGGCATATATATTGAACTCTCGTGTATGTGTGAGTGTGCATGCATGCAGATGTGGAATATGGAAGAGGAGAAGAGTTTGGGGTTGCCGTGGCCCACTTCTGCTTCTCCTTCTGCTCTGTATTCCCTCTTTCTCTGCGGTGCTGTCAGTCTCCCTGGGGTCGGATCAGTGCTGCCACAATAGGTAGGCCGAGGCAATCAAAGTACACGTTTCAACTTTTTAAGACTTTGCAGGTTGGCTTTGTTCTCCTTTTCTCTCTGTTGTGCAGCCTCTCCTGGGTCCTGGGTTGGGAAGTCTCTCTGGGTGCTGGCGAGTGGCTCTGGGCTATTAAAAAAATGCCGGTTATCTACTGGGAGAAGTGAAGGAGTCTTTCAAATTGGAGTGAGAGCATACGACCAAAGAGGGAGTTTGGAGATAAAGGCAGGGAGCAGGGTGTTGGTTATGAAGATTACTATGCACATACATATGAGGGTACATAGATAGTTGTATGTGTGTATACTGCTATATTTTTGTGATTAGTGCAGAATAATATAATTATAATAATATCACAGCGTTTCTACCCTTTAGTGTTTCCGCTTCTTGGTGTGTTTTACAAATCAGTGAATAGCCCTCTAACCTGAATGCATACATATATATGTATGCATTCATGCAAACACACACAGACAACTCCCCTTTTTATCACCTTCCCCCGTCACATTGCACACAATCTTCTGCTCCCACCACCACCACTACTACTAGCACCACTACTCCTACCCCGGGCCTTTGGGGTGATTTGATTAGCAATGATATCGGAAAACGGCCTCATCGTGCTAACAAGATTAAGCTGAGGCCCTGTCTGTTTTCAGTGCTGGAAATTTGCTAGGTGATTAAAACTGGCTCTCTCTGCTCGAAAAAAAAGAAAAAAAAAAAGAGCCTTAGTCGACTAGCGAGACTGTTGCCAGGTAACAAGACACGACTGCTGTTTTGATGTGACTACATACGTAAAGGTACAACAGGCTGATAGGGGATGAAGTAGGAAACCTCCATATTTGACCAGACGGAAACAAAACGTCAACACATTTGCATGATCTACACGACGGCTACTCCAGAGATGGAGCACAGGGAAGCACCACAAAGCTCTAGTCAAGTCAAGTCAATTATATATTTAATTAGTATTCAAACCTCCTTTTTGCAGGGGTTATGTCAAGCAAAGGCCACAGTTGTAGATCAGACTGTACAAGAGCAACGTTGAACAGTTATTTCCAGTAGAACTGCTCATCTCAGCAGTTTGCTCAGTTTCACGGTGTGAGCTCCTCTCTTGGGTTTATTCAGTAGCGTCCGTAATTTAGGTGGATTTCGTTTGTGTGAAGCTATTCTGTAATAGATTTAATGGCATGTTGAAGGCCTTTGTCCTGCTCTATCACTTAACTGGTTGTTGACATGGGGCTTTGCAACAGGATAAGTAGAGCAGGCACTTGTCTTGGGCCCCGAGCACAAAATGGGGCTCCAGAGAGCAGCAGGAACAGTTTTTTTGAGAATGCGCTTACATTTTGATTGGCAATGTACAGCTTGTGCCATGTTTAGAGACTAGGCCCGATGCCACTAGCTTGCTTATAGGCTTCTTGCTTCTAGATTTCTTTTGTTTTTGGCCCCCAAATTATCTTGCAAAGCCCCTTGAGCTTCAGCTCATGGACTGTTTATTGGATGTTGTTCATTCATATTTATTTTCTCCCCCACGTGTTAAAAAGAAATGGTTAAAAATACTTTCCCATATATACCTATTTATCTTTTCACTCACTTCACCCTTGCTCATTTGTTTAATTTGTTTTTACAATTTGTATTGTTAAACAGTTTGAGATGCATTTTGTGAATGAAAGGTGCTAATTTTTTCTTCTTATAGTTATTATTGTCATGTAAGATGCTTTGATAAACATGAATTAATTGTCCCTGTAGCAAAACAAATCATTATACTTTCTTGACAGTCTTTCACCAATATAGTTGTCATTTTTTTGCCTAATGAAGTACGAAATGCTGTTCCCGTATAGTTAATTCTACCAGTCCTGAAATTCAAATTCAATTCGAATTCAATTCTATTGGCCTCAGTCATCCAACTTTATTTAATAGATTTATAATAGGTCAAAGTAGCCAATTGTTTGTCATTGACTGGACACTAGGTTATTTTTTTGTTAACTACTGACATCCTCTTTCTCTTGTCATTAACTGAAGGGATCCTTATTGTTTGATCCGAAATGAGTGTGTCGTTTGTTAAAATAGATGTTCATAACTGCAATTATGGAAGGATTGTAGGACAAATATAATAAATAAACACAATATTATTATTATTATTGTTATTATAATCACTCTGCAATTCCCTGTTAACAGACAGAATCTCCAACTTTCAGTTCAGAAGGGCTATTAATTCTTCACTCCAGCTCTGTATTTATTCAATTGGATTATGCATGCATGGAAGGCCTAATGAGGGCTTAAAAATGCAATTATTGCTTAAGAAAAAAATTTGACTTTTTTGATAAATGTTTCTATTACCTAATAAATGGAGAATCAACAGACTTAGGAAACTGTTTTATTCAGGGCTTGAAATTAGCCCATCAATCATTTGCGGAGTTTGTAACTATTCCTCTCTTTCATGCCTCCTTTTTTCTTTTTTTTTCCTTTTGCCCCATCTTCAGGAGTCTGGCAATATGCAAAAAAGGAAGATGAGAGAGGAGGGGGGGAGAGAGAGAGAGAGGAAGAAGAAGAAAGGACAAATTGCATATGATAAGTCTGGGAAAAACAATGAGGGAGGAAATAATCTTGGTTAGAACAAAAAAAAGACCCGATTCCACACAGATTGTGATATCCTGTAACAACCAGACGGTGTTAATGAAGTGCATTTTTAATTCATAAGGTCTACGAGCACAGGCCATTGGTGCAGTGTGAGTAGGGTTAATCAGAAGCAAGACGGTCATGGGGCACCGAAAGGTTGTTCTGGTTCTCTATGAGCATATTGATTATGTTTTCCTTACAACAAATATAATATAGGCATATATACGTATGTGTTATTGTATTGATTGGTCGAGTTCAGTCCACATGTGGCCTGCAAATAAAAATTGACCCCAATCAATGGGCCATTACAATAAGCAAGAAAGCCATTCAGTGGGTCAGAATCTGACCAATGAGACTTCACCAGGTTACTATATCATTCATATTTTATCTTGAATCAGTAAAGAAAAAAAAAACTCGGTAAATTGTAAAAATATAACAATCAAGGATGGCCACATCTTTCTTGTTGGTTCTTTTTTGTATGTTTATTTCTTTTAATCAAAGATCGTACAATCCCCTTATGTGCAAACCTTTATATATTCATTGTGCTCTTTCCCACACATAAAACAGCAGGTGCGATACGGACCGCACCTGAAGGAAACTGGAGGTTTTAAGGATAGACGTTATCCTCTGTTATCACTTATGTCAGTCAGTTCAGCTTAGCTTCTATCTATCACCACCTATGCTAATCCCACGTACGGGAAAGAGGCCAGCACATTTTAAAATCACAAGAAAGACAATAATGCCCGGTGTACCTTCATCCTGTCTAAATGAGAGGGGAAGCATCCCTCCTTGTCAAAGTTGTTTGGGAGAACGTTGTAATATGGGTGATGCGTGTCATGGGAAAGATGACATGAATGCATATGTGCCCTGCTGTACATCAATTCAAACGCAGGCGGAGGGAATATTCAAAATATATTCATGGAATGTTCAGAGCTATTTCAGCGAGGGATCACAAAATATTACCTCCACATGGTGATAAGATAAAGTATTTTTCATATTTCCATGTGTTTTCATTCTTTTTCCCATTTTGGGTAAGGAGGAGGAAGAATTCGGCCCCAGGCAAGATTAATAAGCATTTAAAACGGTTTCAGTGCTAACCGGCAAATCACAGTGTGTGTTTCAGAGTATTGTTCACTGCTGAGTGGCCATGAATGACATAAATAGATTGCCCTGGTATACCTCACCAGCAAGCTATTGACGGCAGGGACAAATAAATAAACAAAGCACATACAACCTATAGAGAGTCTCACATGCAAATGCAGTGTGGCCGTTTTTAGAAAATACACAAAGACAGAAAATATTTAACACAGACACTGTACACCGTCTCTCATCTCAGCTATAATTAAATGAAAACTTGCCTTCCAGTGGCTTTTTTTTTTTAAACACTTAACCCCTATTAGAAACCAATTGGCAACTACGGCTGAAATGTTTACTCCAGCCATTGGCTAAAACCAAGTTAGTAATAATGGAAGCCTGTGTATTTGGCTATCAGCAACCCCCACCACCACCACCACCAACACCACCACCACCAGAAGCATCAACACATCTCTCACTTCCTCCCTCAAGCTCACACTGTATCTGCAGACATGCTTAAAACACACACATGCACACACACACACAAGCATTCCACAGCAATTCAGAGATTTACTCAAGAAAATGTCAATTTCTGTAGGCAGCTATTGCACACGTTCATATATGCACACAAAAAAACTTGTGCTCAAGCATTACAACTGTAAAGTAGTGTAATGGCTGATGTTCAAACAAGCGAGCACAGCCGCCATAATTGAAGCCCTCCCCAAATTGTGTTTTTATTTTGCTCCCCAGTTCTGAAATATAATCAGTTTACCTAATTTTATTGCATTTCCTAATGATGCTCGCCCAGAGCAATTGTTCTGTGTGTTCCTTAGCAAACAGCCCGTGTCAGCTCACTGAGATTAATCTTGATTACTTTAGCCCTTGATGAAGTAGGCTACAGTAATGCTCTAATTGGGGAATATTACCACATAGAGAAAAAACAGTGATAGATAGACCGGGAGATGGATGTTTGACTCCAAACTGCACGAGCTGTAATGCTGCTTGGAGTGATTAACTTTGGATGGATCAGTGGCTTTGGTGGAAGGCAGAACACAAACAACAAATAGGGTGCCACATCCATGACTGCAGTCGTTGTTATTATGTTGTCACTGTGCCGCTGACAAAAGTAATGACTCAGATTTTATTATCAAGACAAAGACAATGTTTTGTAGAAATCAGCGTCCTACAGGATATCAAGTACAACCGTTTTTTTGTTTTTTTTTCCCTCCCGCCGAATAATTTTCTTACCACATAAATGAAACTACTTTGTAGTATAATACAATATCCTCAGACACAGTTATAGTCTTATAACAACACAGAAGTTTGCTAATTTAGTTAAAATGCTATTTTAAAGCCGTCCAATGTTTGATGATGTTAATAGTGGCAGTGGCAGCAACTGTAGCAACACCAAATAATAATAGTAAATAAAAGGGATTGCAACATTATGAATCACACGCGTGTAAAAGCTGTGTAGATGTGGGCTATTTTACTTGGAATGAGATAAATATTTGCAAAATTTCATAGCTTATACAACACAAGACTTACAGTTTACAGCTTTGCTCCCCTGGCTGTTGCACAGAATGCACATTAACACTAACGTTGTTGGGCTTTTTCATTTTAATATACAGTTTGCTCCCAAAAATTCTCTCATTGAAGGAATTGCACTCATCTAACTCTGCCAGCATTATGATGGACAGTCGAACAAAACCCCAAATTGATGAACCACAACCAGAGATTTTTTTTTTCTTTTTTTTTGGAATCCACGCATCCTTCCTTGTCATGACACTCGCATTACCCACACGACGCAGTGAGGCAACTAACTTGACTGCTGACTATTTGATGAAAGATTCTGATATTTCATGGTGTTAGCACTGAATGTAGCCTCAAGCAGCTAGCCTCAAACTGAGATATGGAGGGGTCCAGAGGTCTGGTAAGCTCACTTCTCTCTAACTCCACTTGCCAAATTTATTTTTCATTTTCACACTGATGGTCTGCAAACCTATCAGACACTGCCAAATGACATCACTTTTATCTCGGGTATTTGAAGCAGGGTATGTTTGTATTTTTTGAAATTCTGGCAGTGTTTCTGCACCCACATTATCATTTTCAGTTCAAGACCAGAAAGCTGTTACAAAGCTGCTGTAACAGGACTTGTCATGTGTAGCAGATGTAGGAGAAATAACCGTTTTATACGTTTTTAACGGTGGCGTAAGACACATGGTAGAAAGTGGCTCGGGCTCACAGAGTAGCATGATAGTGTACAAGAATCTTGACTTAATTGTACTTCAACTTCCTGCAGTGTACACATATGTATTAGATTTACAAGACAATGCAGTTGACATTTGCAGCATGTGCCCTTAAAGAGAAACCAGTCTCGATTTAGTGCAGTAGCATCACAAATATTTTATTTTTACTCTCAAAGAGTTAAAAGTGGAGCTGGTAACTGCAGCCCTGTAGCCTCATTACCTGCACTTACGCTATAATAAACCCCCCAAAAACAAAGGTCTAGGGCCTGTCTAGTCTCTTTTTATGGAAACAACACGACACACCCTGGGGGCAAATCTGCACCAAAATCTGCTCATGCAGCTCTCCTGCAATCCTGCCCCATCTTCACTGATGTAGTATTGTACATGACATGGATGAGAACACACACACACACACACACACACACTGTGCAGCACAGTCCATCACATGCATGCTCACACAGCTGCATGCCCCACTGTGCCAAAGAGAGACCCAATTTACTCGGCTGGGACAGTTGTTTTGTGAGGTGTTGTGCGCTGAGTGGACATATGCTGACCCCTTACATTTTTTTGTGCTGACTTTCTTCTTGGTGCTTTTTTTGGGGGGGGGTCATGACTTTGTGCTTAGTTTCGGTTTGGGATGCAACGAGAGGAGGGCGGGTGTCAGTGGTATGTAGGGTGAGAAAGTGAGTTTACAGCAGTATGTTTGTTGTTTTGTGTGTGTCTGTACCATGCCATCTGAACAGTAAAGTTGAGATACTGTACGAATACAACATTAGAGCCATAAATACATACTATAAATGCCACAACGTTAAATCCAGTTGCCTGTAGTAATGTTGTGACTGATCTCACTCTAAACTCAGTCTCTCTCCATGTGAGTGATACACTCAAGCTGACTATGTGGGCATTGTTATTATGACGCAAATAACATGTACAGCAGTATGTTTATTTAATTTTTTTTTACCCTTCAACACCTAAGCCTCAAAATTTCTGAACATTTTTGCTTATTTTAACCTTAAAAGAGCCAGATAATGCCATTTTCTTTCAATATCTGGCAGTTATTTACAATTTACTGCATGTTAATACAGTGTATTAAAAATTTAAATGAAGGAAACATAAAAAGTTGTACACAATCACCAGAAATTTGAACAGCATAAAACATATTTAAAATAACATTTGTTTGAGTCTTTGTCGCAATGTCCAAAAACAGGCCAAAAATGGAAACTATGTAGAGGTATTTTTCCCACTTTTGAAATAACAGAGTGAAATTACCATAATAACCACATGTTGGCTTTGATGTGCAACTTCTCAGCTTTCAGAAACTGTCGGAATGTTTCTGATAGCACAAACCGTCGCGTAATTACGGATGCAAAGTGCACTTGTGCGAACGTGTTGTCTGCGATACGCTCGGTGTTAAAGGGTTAAGTTAACTGCTGCATTGCTACAATAATAAAAATAAATATAACCAGACCAAGTATCAGTGAGACAATAAAACAAAATGAATAGTGCCTCTCAAAACAGGACGCAGCACAAATGTGAGCCTTCAAATGAACATGATTCATATGGAACTGAAAGAAGAAGAATTTCAGATACTTTTTGAAGCAAATCAAAATATATTGCGATTGAGTTGTTTTCCCCCCTGCAGATATATTTATGTACGCACTCTAACCCACCCACAATCCCACAGTCCTCGGTGAGGACGGACAGGTCACCCACAGTCAAACAATACTGTTCATCACGCCACGTCAAATCCTGCTCCACCGTGTCTGTGCACGTCAAAAAGGCCTTTCTCTGAGCAGCCTGACAGGATGCAGAAGGATCAGTCATGCTGTACTGGAAAGATAACGTCACCAGAATCTGTTAAGACACATTGAGGGGGGGAGGAAAGAAAAAAAAAAATAAATAAGTGACACGTTCCACAAAAGCCGTGTTCAAAACAGGAGCTGTACAGTTATTTGGTGATAATAATGTATGATGACAAGTAGCAAAAGAAAAAAATCAATAAAAATTTTTATGACATCTCCCTTGGCCGGCGTGTCTATAACACTATTCAAATGGGAGCAATGATGATAAGGTTTGGCCAAGGCATCTATGAAGGGGATGGGGGATGTGGTGGGAGTGGAAGACAAGGATGATAGAGGGCCCCTAGATAGCTGGCTTCAGGCTGTCTGGAGTACCATAAGCTGTTGTTTTATTTGTCATTTTGTGGATGGAATCAGGAGAAGCAATCCAGTTTGTAGTTGGCAGGCAAGTCGGAGTGTTACCCCCATCTACAGAGCCGCATCACACATCATCTACATACTGTATCCTGCAAGATGATATATATATAGAAAATGCATTACCTTGCATCTGTACATGAGACTGTGGCCATATATTGACTTTTGTGTTGGTTCACTTGTGTGCAAGCCACAGTGTATATATAATATAAATATTTATAGAAATAACAACAATCAGTATATTGTCTGTTGTGGCCTGACTGTATTAATACAAAACACAACTGCTCTGTATTTGCAGAATGAATTTATTTTTCGGTAATTCATTTTATTTCTATCTTTTATTGTCTACACTTTGTCACCCACACTACTTAATTAGGATCACCTGTCCACTTGCTTACTGTATGTGTGCAATTCAGTTGCTGGTCTTTGAAACAGGGGAAGCTCATTTCAGGCCCAGTTATTGACACATGAATTCTGCAAACCAACAACTTGAACTATAGGAAACACAAATAGCACACATCTACCAGCTATTTGTCTCCAAACGTAACTCGAAAAGGACCGAGGCAGAAAAGGCTTCGCTGCCGTGTTCCTTTTTTCAACGCTGTTGATCAAAAACTGGTTCGGCCTTTCAGACAGTTCCTCCAATCATCATGCAGGAGCCCAGTGTCCACTTAATACCAATCAGTCACCATTTCAGAGCAGATTATAATTAGAAGAATTTGAATTTCTCAAACAAACATCTGCATTTAACCTATCAGTAGTGAACACATAAACCAGGAGCAGGAGCAGTGGGCAACACACATCTGCACCAAGGGAACTTGCAGTCCTTGGGCTGCAGGCCCAGTTTCCCCAACATTTATATGCACCATATCAAGGTGCGTCAGAAAGTTGTCATAAAACAGTTTTGACAGTAAAGGGATATCCAGTCTTAGAACTGAGTGTATTCGCTGTTTGTGACTGTGGTTTCGTCAGAGAGTTAGGGCTGGATTTCATTCTAATCTTCTGGATTTACTCCATGTACAGTCCAACGGCAGCTTTAGCTTACAGGAATTTATGACAGTTGACACTTTTGTCTTGTTAGAGCTCAGCAAGCCGCGCACATGCACACACACACACACATGCACACAAAGACATTCACACATAGAAGCAGAAGGAGAGCCAACTGTACACTAAATAAACCTGCTTGTCGTAATAATGATGAGAGCCGACTCCATTATGTTCTTTTGAGTTTATTTCTCTGATTTACTGCAGTCAAAGTGACACGTGCCTGGGACACTCTCCAAGGTTGCTGTCAGGGGGAATTTCATGTCCTTGGCTTTAGCGTCTTTCTGAGAGCCTGTCACATCGGCTCAGCACTGACTGGCATACCAGCCGGGACCTCTGGCATTGTTAATATTAATAGAATATTGATACCAAAATTGTGCGGTAGATTCCTCATGTCCACCCCCTTATGACTCTTTGCAAGTCTATTAATCTCTTATTCCCTTCCCCTCTCTGTTTGCTTTTTTGCTCTTCTACTTTTCTTACTTTGATCAAACATGCCACTTCAAAAAATTACACAAACCCAATTATTATGATTCATTTTTTTATTACCTTGACTATTTTTGCATTTGAATTTCTTAAAGCAAAAAGTATGCATGAAGTGTTCTCAAATTATCCTTTGGTCTGTGGAAACACACACACACACACACACACACACACACTGAGGTTAATTCAATTGTATAAACCGCACTATACATGTACCTTCATGTGGATATTTCTTAAAAACAAAATTGCTCAGCCATGAGGAAACTGGGAGCTTTTCCAACTATCTTTATTCATGTTTATGATGCTGCAGTTACACCAACAAGTACCAGCATGACCCTACAAGTGTTTTGAATCCACACATAATATTACTTAACTGACGCTGGTTTCCTTTCCCAGGCTGTTTCTTTTCATTTTTTTGGAATCTCACTAACTGGTAGTACCTTATGATTGGATGATTACAAAACACATTTGATTTAAATGAGATTCAATAATTAAATTTGTGAAATATTGTTAAATTCCCTAAACTTTCTATCTAAGAGTTTGTTTATGTCGACGCAAGTGCTGGAATAAAATAAACCAGATAGATAGATAGAACACTGGCTTCCATGGCCTTTTATTACAATCTTTACCACTATCTTAGGATATTATAAAGCATATAGTACAACTTCACTGCAATACTTTCCCCGAACCACATGACATGAAACTAACGTATTTCATCACAAGGGGCATTGGTTTTGATGTAAACATAATTATCAAAGAGCGTCAAACTAAATTGGCCTGAAAAGATAGAGAGTTCATTATCAGCCAAAACACTTGGGAGTGTGTTACTCTAATTAATTTTCTATAATGAACCCAATGTTTTTGTTAAGATCCAAAATACCTCAGTGACACATTGCTGACTGCGAGACCTCATCCCAGCTCCACTGGGTCTTTCAGGGACGCTTGCGTTGAGTTATTATGACATGCAGAAATGTGAGTGTATTCTCATGTTTCATCAGCACAAATTAATGATAACATTTTCTCTGACATCGTGTAGCAGGATATTACGGTTTAAGAAAGAAATAAGTGAGACGTGAAGTTATCACATTCTGCTTTCTCTTCTCGTCTCACAAGAAATTTAATTCTGAATTTTAGGCTGTACGTATTTATATATATATATATATATTATTATTTAATGCATTTTAATGAAATTAAACTTCAAAGTTTTCCCATTTTGGTCAAATCAGTGTTGTCCCCTCTCAGCATGCACTCTCCGGCGGTAGCATCAGAAACTATTTTCAATAATTGATTCCACACTGTAATTGAACAGCATGACTGAACGACATAGCTCATTACTTTACTCATTAGTTAATTATCGGAGAAGTAGGACAAGTCAATAAAAGTGAAGGCAGTAAATTTCGATACTAATTAGCCGCGCTTCCTTTGAGACATACTTAGAGGCAGATTAGTTACCTGAATGTCCCGCAACGGGATAGGAGGGGGCTCGAGGAGGCAGGGTGTGTGTGTGTGTGTGTGTGTGTGTCTATGTGTGTGCATGCATGTATGTACGTGTGTTGGTCTACTGACAGAGGTCAGCTGCTTTTGATGTTGAAAAAAAAGTAGATAAAATTTACAGTAATGTGATAGAATTCCTGAGAAGATGAGCGTTTGAACACCACAGGAACTGAGTGCAAGGAGAATGATGATTGCCCTAAGAGAGAAATCTCAGATAAAGTTTGAGACTTTCTGTTTTCTGATGAAATTATACAGCACATACTGCAGTTTCATGTTCTCACACATGATTATATATATATATAAAAAAAAACATGTTACTCTAAAGTGAACAGTTTAAGCTGGACAGTTTATTTTGTGGCTCATCAGTAAATATCGGCTGGGATTGTGTCCTTGACGTATTGCTCCAAATTGATTAATGAGCAGGATTGATTAAAACTATTTATACCCTTTCATTATAGGCCGTTCTGTCTCTATTTATTTTCTTGGCTAACGCTGCCAATAATAACCGTTTGACACACTGGGCCCACTGTGAAGCGTGACTGAGTTCGTGCACTCCTAACAGGGGGTCTTTACAACAGTGTCGCGCAGATGCCCTGTCGGCCAATCACGAGGCGCGGAAGAGGGCCAGGCGAAAGCCAACGCTATAGTGTCTTTTTCACATGCAAATTCTACAATGTGATAATAAACACCTGACATGGAGCATGACTGAATTATCCAGCCTGTTTAATCAAAGGCGCTGCTTATTGCGACGCGCAATCCTTTGTTGCACTTGTCTTTCATTCATCGTCTTCTCTGTGCAACACTTTATGACCTCCTCTTCTCTCCGTTATTCATATTTCGATCTCTACCCCACTTTCTTTCTCCATTTTTCCTCACTTTCTCCCTGCTTCCTTAACACCCGCTCCCTAGCCTCTTAATCGCTCTCACCCCGTCTCTCCCTCCCGCCCTTGTATCACTCAGCTGTTTCACAGTCATACATTATCACTTTTTCCGTCAATTGGCTTTAACCGCGCTAAGTTTTGTGAGGAGCCATCAGCAGGGTCCCCTTGGGGACAAGGAAATGACAGAGGGCGGCCTTTATTTACCTCTGTGGCCCCTACCGTGTCGTCTGCTTAATCATGTGGCTAATCGACAACACTGTCTCCCCGCTCGCCCGCACCCGGACAATGGGAAACCTCATTCATATTTGATACAATGGAGTGTTTGAGTCACTGCACGCGTCTGAGGAGGAGGATATTGTGTTTCATTGTGAAGGGCTCCACAGGGACCTCCTCCCTGCCCACCCAGGCCTCTCTATCTGTCCTCCTCCTCCTCCCAACTAGCATATGCTTGGCACTTCTGGTGTTAAGCAGGCTGGCCCCGGCCAGTGCAGCTGGCTGGACGCAAGGGCCCCGACCTGGTATCAAAGAATTAATTCCCATGATTAATTCAAATGGTTAATTCTATTTTATCATGGCTTAAGAAAAATTACCAAGACAAATATATACTCTGCTAAAGAATGAATTACATAGAGAGTTGTTTAATAATGCAACAGGGCGTATAATAGGGGCTCTTTTCCTTGCACTAATCTCCTCGCCACCTCCTCTTAAGAGAGCATGGTGTCAGATGCCGGGCGCCATGTGTTGTCTCTGTTCTTTAATATCTCTAAAAGGGGATTTATCCCACAGAACAGATCACTCCTGTCCTGTATCTGTTTAAGTGTCTGTTGCTTCCTAATCGCTCTCATAAGTCACTCAATATGGCATTTCAGGAGCTCAGCTTGGCTGTGGTTGAAAACTATAAATTACATGAATGCAAACACTTGGTGAATAGTTGATACCTAGTTCATCTTGTGCTTCCTGTTTCTCTCCACTTATCGCTCTCGCTCTCTCTCTCTTGCTGTCTTTTCCTCCTCCCTGTTACTTTAAAAGATTAACCAGGGTCATTAAGGACACTGAGAAGGTTCATTTCGTTGTTACGAGTGGCAAATTAATCATGGGGGGATGCCATTTAACGACACACTTCCCTGGACTGATTACTTGTGTTCTTGCTAATTACATTGGTTAACTACAGTGCACCTATGAAGGTCCTTTTGGTATTTGGTCTCTTAAGTCCACGGGCCTCCTTAAAGACACACACGCACGCGTTTTTTCTCCTTCAAGCAAATTAAAGAACATAAAAAAACAGCTGCGTATGGCACGGTGCCCTGATGAGCCCATTACCCGACACTTTTGCCTGTACCACGGAAGGAAGTTAACTGTGTCCTATAACCTTAAAATGAGGGTGCACCACGCACCACAGTTTTACTGTTGCAGTGCTGCAGAGGTTTTCCGTCTCATCCCTCACTTCTTGTCTAAATGAAAAAAGCACAAAAGCTCAGTGTCATTAAATCCACCACCATCAGGACCGGATGGCTTCATTTGTCCTCCATTATTACTGAAGACAGCTCAGCCGTCAGAGCCTCAGCGGCGGGGAGGTGGGGGATAGGCAATAGGATACAGGTTAGACACAGGGCCACAGACCAGTTAATAAGGGAGAGAATCTTGGGGCAGGTAAGGGTCAAACTGGACACTTCCTAGCATGCAGGGAAGAGCCATTCATCTGAATGGAAATGTCAGTGGAGACCATCAGGTCAACAGCTCCAGGCTAACTTGGATCTGGGTGTGACTCCTGACACTCAACGGTGGACAGGGGCCAGATAATGGGTTTAGGACCCTGATGGTTATCTCTTCAACTCTGGCTTGTTTTTATTCCTCTCTTCCACTGCCCCTCCTTCAATCGCTCCATCCCCTCTCCACCCCTCTAATGACAACAAAGGAGGGGGTAAAGCCACGGAGATATTTGGATGGAGCAGACACGTGACAGATGTAAAGTGATAAATGATGTGCTGGCATTACTTAGAAAGAGCAACCCCGACCCAGAGAAATGAATGGAAATGTTGTTTCCTTTGTGATGTGTGCCAGTACTCGCTCGCTCTCTGTTGTGTTTGTGTGTGTGTGTGAATATCAGCCAGCTCTGTCATATAACCATCATAACTGGTGGGTTTATTTATGCACTTTTCTGGAGTAGTGTTTGCTGTTTTGTTAGTATTAGTATTTAATATTTAATGACAGTTTAATCATTATTGTGAAATTTCAAATGGCAACTTTAAATTAATATTTGGAGTAAGTATTTCCATCACCTTTTTTTTCCAGGCATGCAACCCAATTATGTGCAAAACAGCAGACAAATATCCACATCTTCCTCATGTCAAAATCTGTTGACGCATTTGGAGTCCTTTGATTTTCTCTTTTTTTTCTCTCTCTCTCGCTCATATTGAGGCGGCTTAGAGAAGATCCTGAAAAGACCTTTTGAAATGGACCAGAGCTGGCAGTCTGGCTATTTGGTAACCCCCTCTTTTTCCTCAGCCTGTTTTACAATCTCATTAAATCGGCCCTTTGTTTTGCCACTTTCCAAGCTCTGATCTCTGGCTTAGGACGAGTCAAAAGGCCAAGACAGTTTGAAAAAGGCTCCCTCCGCCACAAAGAGGCCTCTTGTTCGCAATCATTCCCCTCTTCAACACCACCCAGACAAAAAAGAGAGGGAGAGAGCAAGAGGGTCATTCACTGGTGTGATATCGTGAGAACTTAATGAAAGTTTTATAACTCTTGAAATGTTTATGACCTCCCCACTCAGCAGCTTGTCCCACCAATTAATGACTGATTTTGACAAGACTCTAAGAGCCCAGCTGGTTTTTACTGAAATAATTAAATAAGAAAAAGGTTTAGTGGGAGAAATATGTCAACTATTTGACATTGTGGAAATGAACCCAATTTACAGTTGACAAGAATATACTCTCAAGATTATCACTTTTGATTTTTTTTTTTTTCTATATTTATTGTAGGTATGTCCTCTCACCTACTTCCAGATCATGTATGTGTCATTATCACTTAACCTTGAAGTGTTCATTTGGGTCAGGGAGTCACACCAAATATTGTAAACTCACTGGCAGCCCAGGCCACTCAAGCACTGCGTGTGATATTGTGGATTTATGACACAAGCATTCTAGTTAGGCGTGCCGTGATATTGACAGGATTCAAAAACAAAAGATTGGAGAATTAGAAAGAACACAATCAGAGTCTGATCAAGAGCTATAAGTGATGCACTCAATAGCAACACAGACCTAAATGAACGCTGAATGGAGCTTCTTTCACTTGGTAGACAGTAGTTACTGAATTACCCTTGCAAAGATTCAGCACAGCTCCATCTTGGTACTGTGAACCTGTCATGGAGCAATGAAGGGGAATCCAGAACCCATCTGAAACAAATGACAAAGTCTATTGCCCAAGGCCCCTCTCTCCCTCTTCTTAACAGCTATGCTGAGAAGCCATCACTGTCCACAAAATATGATAAAACCCATGCCATAATAGGATTCATAAACATGCCCAAATACAATTTGCTGAGATGTATTTCAGAAAAAGACAATCATTTACAACTTCTGAGGGGGATTTAGAATAAGTATGTTTGTATGCAAATCCGGCAAACACGTTTTATGTACTCCGCTCCCACAGATCATGAAAGCGCATTAGATTTATGGCAATGTGTGTGCATAATTGTGAAGATGGCGGGGAGAGGAGGGGGGGAGAGAGAGAGAGAGAGGAAGAAGCAGAAGAGAAGGAAGAAGATGAAGTCTCAGGATTTATACTGAGACCTTATTGGGCATTTTGATTAGTGTAGAACCAGCTCAGCTTTCATGCCCCTAACATGAAAAACAATCGCTGCCACTTGGCTGAGTCCTGGGCATCCAGGCCCCCATTGCTTCGACATGGGATGCCGCCAACATTTGCTTTTGGCAATATAAAGATAGCCGAGGACAAAAGACAGACAGCAAGTACCTCTTGGCAAATTCTTATTCCTAAACAGGCCTTCTTAATTCATAATTGTTGTTGTTGTTGTTGTTTTTTCTTAGAAAGTAGCTTAACACGAATACATTGTGTAGATAGCTTTTGCAGTGTTGAAGATATTCATCTCAAATCATGAGGTAGCCCAGGGTTACAGAGTAGTTCAGGTGGTGTAAATCTTTCATTCATCTGTCATATCTGTGAAATACAAACTATATTTGTTTCTACTAAAGAAAAAAGGGCATCTTAACATTTAAAACAAAGGGCAGTGACATTTTAACAAACTTTGCCTCATGTAAAGAACATTTAATGCATTAAATACCAATTTCTTTACCCATAAAGGAGAGGAGAATCACCTGCTTCATAGAACCTTAATGCTATGCTATGCCTAATGTTGAGTTGTGTTCTTTCTAGCACTCATTCTAAGAGAACTCAGTCAATGTGGCTTGGATTGTGTGTGTGTGAGAGAGCAGACTCCTCTTCCTCTATCTCAATCACTGGTAGAAGAGACGAAGGAAAGGAGTGAGGAGGGATTGACCAATAATCTGGAGGGTTTTTTTTTGGAAATATAGTTCAAAGGAGCTCCCTGCAGCCTACATAAACCACCCTCAATTGGCACAAAGAGGAAACTCAATTTGCAGGGAGCTGCACTGTATACTTTTTATAGAGGAACTTTTAGTCATTAGGCCAAATACTCCATCTCGCTCAAAGAGCCAGGCAACACGGTAGGAGGTCACAACATGCTTTTTGCACAAATAAAGCAGTACAGAGCCCCCCAATGCTAGAGTAGAAAAAAAATGTCTCTTAATTAGAGCCCAGTCAGTTCCTGTGTCTTTAGATGATGTCCTGTTTGTTCAGAAAGGCAGGGGGATCTGTGTTAACCCTTCCACAACGAAATCTGCTTAGAAGGTGTAATCCTATCTAGTATGCATGTAGCAGTCTTGAGGCAGGGCTGTACATGAAAAACAGCCAAAGATGCTGTATCAAATTAAACATATGGAAAAAAACAGCACACTCTTTTTGGGCAACAATCGGGCGGCATTGAAAGAACATGAATTTATTCTGAAAATCTACTTTAAGGTTGTCATGTACATTTGAGTCAAATGGGATTTGAGAACAAAACACAGTTTGAAAACATGACAAAAACAGACCCAACATTCGCTCATTCACTAAGCACACTGTACTTCCATCAAAGCAAACCCATGCTTACATGGAATTAGATGAAACATCTATTTTTAACACACAAACAAACACATTTATTAATTATTCTAAATAATAATATACCTGAAATATCTAAATGTATGCTATACAAATCTATGATCTTTACCTGAGAAGAATCACATTGTCATGGTTTTATTTTGATTATTATGATATTGATTGTTGGGTTTTAATAACGAATCAGACCAATGTGGACACAATATGATTTTATTTGTATTTACATATTCTAAATATTCAATTCATCCCTGTATTCCCATGGAAACTTTGCACACTTCAATCATTGGGATTATGACTGCCAGTGTCATTAATGCAAAATGGGATTTCTTAATGTTATGTAACGCTGTATTAAATATTACATTATGACTGTTATGAAATATAGTTGATACAGTGATAAAGTCAATGTTTATACTCCACCTCTTTATTGTCTAATTATATATGAACAATAAATAAGAATTAGGGGAATAGTGTTTGTTGCATAGGTGGAAGAGTAAAAAAACAAACAAAAAAACTGTAGAAAATAGATATAAATAGACTTAAAGAAAATCTAAAAAAGTAACATTTAAGGCCTCTACAATAGGGACTAAAGTGCAACAACAGAAAAATACAGAGGATTAAAAGCAATTTAACAGTAAATTAATTGTTATGTGCAATTTGCCTTTGAATTAAAGGGGTAATGAGGGTCAACAATAAATTAGCATTAGTTTAACAGCAGTGTATCAATATAATTGCATAGAAATGGGAAGAATAGCCAAAGTAAGGAATAACCTGCTGTCACGTACATTGGAGCACTCAGTCATTTGAGGGGTCGTACACACGGAAACATAGAACCAGCATATTGGGAGCACTGAAGCGCTATTTAATTTTAGTCCTAAAATCTCAATATGCCACCCTTGAGAGGGTTTAGTTGTCACCCTTGCATTTTCATGTTACAACCAACACTACTATTTTGGGAAAATAGTGTCATAGTCCCACCTCTCTCTTACATTCACTGTTGCCATCTTCATTGTCGCCGCCTTCTTCTCCTTGTGTTCGCAGTTTGTTTAGTATATGTGCTTTAAGATAACCTTTATTTTCTGTCCTCAGTCCCCCATATACGTACTACAGCATTTAGAGTCGTTTTGGGGATTTAATGCAGAAGAAGATGTTTTGTTTTTGTATTTAGAACAAAAAAGAAAAAGATTGGACAGTAAAAGTTCTGTTTTGTTTTTTTTGTCTACTTTATTTACTTAGTCAAATGTCCTGTTGAAAATAGACCAACTAAGTACATTTTGTATGTCTATCGTTTTTAGGTTGTAAAACTCTCCAGGTCTTTTCCTTTTTTAAGACTATATACGAACATCATCTTTCATAATCTCCATCTCCTTTTGTCCACCTGGGTTCTTGCTAACCTTTGTGAACTCTGACCTCACCAAACAGCCCTTGCCAGCCATCATATTTGTCTCTTTGTGTCCTCTGTTGCCCTTCTGTCCCCCATTCTCCCCCTTCACCATATATGGCAGATTAATGACAGCTAATAATATCTGATGTTCCTGGACATTGCGCCTGGTAATGAGATGCATTCCCAATGGGTAGGCAAGGTGTCACCACTAACAAATTCCCCGTTGCTGTGTGCAATTAGCCTGTAAAAAGGCTGGAAAAATACACTAAATCAGTATCGGCTAAGATGGATGAAGTGCACCAAAAGAAAAATACCTCTTTGTTACCCAACACCCAACACAGAGGAAGAGAGCGAGGGAGAAAATATGTCTCCTTTCCTCCTCCACATCTTTCTCCTGGAGGAGATGTGGACAGGTTACCTTTATGGAAACATTATTCCTTGACTGCTCCTTGGCAGGAGTTCATTACAGCTCAGCCTAACGTTGAAATATTCTCTGCAAAATGTCAACATATGTAAATGAGGACTCAGCCCTCATTCGCATGTCATGTTTTGTTAAAAGTTGCTGCAACCTTTCTTTCCTACTTATTTCTTGCTTTCCTTTCTGCAGTCTTTGTCATCGCAGGGAAAATAAATAAAAATAAAGATGGAACAAGAGAATGTGTACATATTTACACTGATCATTTATAAAACAGATTACATTTTTGGATTATCAATGAAAAGTTATCACTGATAAGCAGCATTTTTCACATTTTTCTTTTTTTATATATTTTGTTAGTTGATGTTGTATTGGTGTGCCTAGTTCTGTGTGAAACAAAAGCCATGTAATTTGATGTCATTTGGTTTGGCTTTACCAACATTTTAAGAATCAAACACCATTTTCTTCTGTGTTCTGTGGCTGTGTTTATTTCTGCAATGGTAGGCCATGTTAAATCATGTTCAACAGCATTGATCCCTTAGGGCAGTTTAAATATTAGTGAGCATTAAATCAATATCAATGCGGGCTGTGGTTACACACTAAAAGGACACTGGCATGATTCAACATTTATGCAAAACAACAGCTAAACTGTGGCATAATATCTTGGCTGGTGCCATTCTCACTGTGGAGCCCCATGGCTACTCCGAGTGATGAGAATGGATAGAGCCTCCATTCACAGCCATCCATGTGTGCCCAGTCGCTCAAAGCATTGAGGAGTTGCCCAGTCATCCCCCAAATGTGACAGCACAACTCTGAGCAAGCGGCCACTGTTCTACAAATGCTGATATAACATCAGCTTTGCCCATGTTGATGATGTGCAGCATCACTTTCAAAAGCTCGTTTGCCTTCCAGGTTGAATGTAAAGCAGCCATAGTTGCAGGGCTACATGGTAAACTTGTACTTGTTGAGTTCTGTTTAGTTATTGCTGCTATGTATGTATGAATGCATCAACTTCTCAATGCAACATCGTCAAGAATTCATTTTATGCACTGAAGACGCCAACTAGTTCACCTAGAGCTCTGAGGAAAGGGGATTTGGCGCATTGTGCCTCTGAAAAGAATGCTGCACTACTCCCATATTCAGCAGCCGGCTCCTTGCTCTGCTTTGTGCCCCGACTGTACCCCATTCACAGGCTGAATCTGTGGGGGCTCCACCAGCCTGATGAAAATTACATTCACGCCCGCATCACTCCTGCCTATATGGCCTACATTATGCAACAGATGAGCACTGGGGCCAGTGTGTCCATGTTTGATAGCATTTCTTAAGCAGGATCAAACTGGAAGCACAGGAGGAGTATTGGCAGTGATGTGAATTTGATGAGTTCAACAGTAAAAAATATTCACTTTCTCTCGAATAATCAGAGCGACAAACCCGTTCTGTGCCGGGTTTGACTTTTGGTGGCTTTTTTTGGGGGGGTGGCTGGTGGGTTGTGGGAGTCTTTATTGCAATATCATTATGTGGGGTAAAATTGATATAAAAATGAACTTTTTGGAATAATTGACTCTATGCTCATAACGAGAGCAGATACCATCATTTGTTATGAGCCAAATGTATGCTACAATATAGGAAATCCAGTTAGGGGAAAAGTGATGAGTTTCAGGAAGGCACTGAAATCTACATGCAAATGCATAATAATCACACATCTACAATATTGCAGTGTTAAGAAAAAAATACCTTGAATTCAATTATCATGTGGGCTGGAATAATCATAATGTTATTGGAAACTCAATTATGGAGGCAAGCCATGTCTGGAAATTAGCTGAACTTAGCTAAGGCAAGTCAGCCCCTTGAATTCATCAAGTATGGATTATCACAATATTACATGTTCACTTTGATTCTGCTGTCCAAAGACAAACATTCACAGTCACTGCTGCATACTCCACACGTTTGTTTTATTCATGAACTGCGCTCTGATCTATTATACATACAAAACTGATTCTATGCCGATCGCCCCGGGCTAACAGGCTCAGACATAGAATTAATTATATTATATACACATGCAAGATAATTGTGTATGATTCGGTCAAAAGCAGAGGTATTTCTCTATGTGTGATTACCGAGGGTTGCTTCAGCGGCAATTATTTTCATTATTGTTGCTAATATTGTCAGTGTTATTGTTTTCTCATTACAGCATTTCTCTGGGGCTTATTTTTTAAGATATTAAGATGTATGTGACCGCTACTAAAATAAATCATGGCATTGGCTGATGAAGCCCATGACATTAATACCTATTCTGCGTGCTCATACACCAAGAAAATTACTTTGAAATTAAACACAGGGCTACTACAGGTCGGGCACAGGAAATAGAGATAAGGGTACTAATTCATTAAAAATATTAATGAAATATCCTCCTTTATACATTGTTCTTTGGAGACAACCATTCCTTTGAATATTGCAGCACAAAAAAACTATTTCTTCTACCTGATATGGAGAGTAGATCTTTCTCCTATTATTAATAATATATTGGTTGATAGCCTACTTGTGCTGTGTTTTCCATGCCTGAGCACAATTGAAAATATAATTTGGTTCTGGGAGTGTCATGCATGGCTTGGTTATCAAATTCCAGCACACACTGCGAGGTCCAATATGATTCTGCCTCTACTGTAAATTGTCCAAAGACATTTACAACAAATACACGTGGCTTATATTGAGATTTATATGGAGGTCAATTGCATGCTCAGGTGGCATTTCTAATAAGCATAATGTATTAGGCAGAAGGCATGGAGGAAGTGTAAAAATTGATATTTGCATAAATAAATCCACCTTTACAGTAGGTGATAATGGAGTATTGCAATGACATGTTTGTATATGTACCGTACATGGAGCAAAAAGTATATTGTTATTTACAGATTTAGTGTGAAAGGGTGAATTTAAAGAAAAAAAAAGCTCTCCAGCATTAGTGATTCTACTAATTTACAAGCTACTGCTCGTATTATTCCGTCAACTTTGAGAGTTCCTCTCAGTTCACTCTGTCACCGTGCCTTACCCTTGTTTTCCCCCAGTACTGCTGCCTGCCATGGCTGAGCTGGGGAACATGTAGCCTCGCTCCGAGACGACTTCAATCCCCTATTATCAGAAGCGCGCACATTGCCGCTCACAAGGGTTTAATTTATTTGTGCCTGTTTCAGCCCAAGATTAAAGTTTAATTGGCACTGACTGGCAGCTCCCAAGTTTTGACTAATTCTCCTTATCGGGAATCCTTACCGAGTAGCTCTGGGCAATATGAGGTCTGCTTGCCTGCCTCCCTGTGTGCATGGCAACAGTGCCCACACACACACACACACACGAGCGCACATGCACTTGTACGTATACACAGAGACATACACTAAGATGCAAAGGTGCACGTGCAGTCAACATGGATGGAGTTGGTGTAGTCGATGGTTACCTGTGATATGTATTATGGGTGTGTGCATGAGTGCAAATGCGTACTTGCATGTTTGCATTCACATACATGTGTGTTTGTGTGGTAATGTATGTCCACGATCCATTGTCAAGGCCCCCAAAAGCTTCTAGATTGTTGTGTAATTAGACATGCCTCCTATTATGTACTCCAGACTTCATAATTGATTTGTGAAGGTGGAAACATTATACTATAGAACACACACGCTGCTCCAGTGTTTCTAAGACACAAATGGAGCCTTTGTGATTTCATGTATATAAGCAGCATTTCTCAGTCACTTTTGCAAACAGAGAGAAGAGAGAAGAAATGTGTGTTAAAAAAAACAACAACAACGTTGGATTGTGGGTTGATGCTGCTTGTGTTGTGCCGTGTTTTCCATGAAGTGTTCTCACATAAATCATTATAAAGTGAATTACTGCAGAGGGATTGCATTTCCATAAGTGCGTCTTTATGCCAGCGCGATACACAAGCATAAATAACACTGATAATCTCAGCCTGTGTTTCATCAGCCAAATCTGAATCTGAGGATGCAACCATTTGTGACCTGTGATATTAGTAGCAGCTATTAAAAGCTGTGGAGGATTTGCAAAGCTTCATTTAGTCACTCGGGGACATGTGCGTGAAATAGCGTTCCTTTGGTCGTAACTGATGTTTCTAATTCTAATGAGTGGAGCTTCAGTGTTGCAGCCATGCGCTCCTAAACTGGGAGCAAATGGACTCGAGTTCAAAGTCGGTGCCTTTGATCAAGCGGGGTGATGATGAACACACACGGTACAAAAGCTTGTGACGAATGAGTCTACTGATTTATTTTGAATATGTGGCTCAACACACACACACTTACTTTCATCCTGCTATAATAACAAAGATGAGCCAGAAATGTTACAGAATTTTCATCAGCATTTTCAATCTTATTTGTATATGTCACATTTCTCAAAGAGATTTGGAATTAAACACCAAATTAATTTCAGGTTTTGTCCCATGCAACATTTGTATGGAAAAAAGAAAGAGGGGTGGATGCAGCACAAGAAATAATGATTATGTTTCTTTGAAGAAAGAAAAGATATTTAGAGGAGGCTGGGAAAAGAGGCTGGTGATGTTCGTGAATGAGATTTGAGAGTAGACACCGAGTTTAAAGGAAGGAGAACTTGACTTTCAGTTGAAAGCACTTCCTCTTTGGCCACAGCAAATCTCTGACAATGCCAAAATCACACGTAACATGAGAACTCTGTCTCTCCAGCTGGACAGACAGCCAGCTCCCCTGTAATCCAAATAATGTGGTAATATATGCTATCCTTCCATCATCCATATTACTGTGCTGGGCTATGTAACGAAACCTGTCACCACTGACTTGATGTGCCACAGGCGGCTTCCCACTTCCCCTTGGCCCTCGTCTCCAGCTCCTGCTCACTTCTCCCAAGCCATGTCCACCTCTTTGTCTTCCCAGATCTACCATTCAGAGTGTGTCCAGATGTCTCTCGCCTTTTTTTCTTTCTAACTTTTCCACTTGGTCACCTGTTTCCCAGCTTCCTGCCCGTGTTGCTGCCTGTGCCACCTTGTTCACTTTCCTGCAAACCTGTTAACTTTCACTGAATATAGCACCTCAGCTAAATGCGCCTCTCTGCGTTCACGTTTGCATACCAAGCTGTTTCCAGCAGCATTACACTATGCCTGTGTGACTAGGGAAGACAGTAAAAACACAATCCTATTTTGAGTGAGTGCCATCTAAAAGCCTGGAATACAGTATTGACTATAAAGACAGTAAAATAAACTCAACAACTTAATTGAGAGTCTAAAACAGCTCTTTAATGCCCCGCTTCTACATTTAGAGCAGTGGTTCTCAAACTTTGTATACCAAGTACCATCTGAGAAAGTATTGAGCTCTCGAAGTAACACCATTATCACCAGTTTTAAAATACAGTGGTGTAAATAGGCCGAGCAAAGTCAGCTACGGAGGAGGCAGATTTATTCCCAATAAGGCATCCTCCCCTTCCTCCTAACCACATGTACTTCAGACACTGGTAAACTGACCCACAATGACTTTTAGAAATTCTGATGCTATACAATCCGTCACATTTGCAGAGAGTTAAAGTGGGCCAAGTAAAAAATGTAAAAAATAATTACAAACTTCAGATCAGATTAGGGTTAACATGTAACTGTTACTAGTATGAGTAATTTTAGACATTTATAAAGGACATCAGCTATTATAAGATGCTTTATTTTGCTGTGAATTTATCCATTGTTTTTGTCACCTGCATCCATCCATTTTCTACCGCTGTATCCTCCACATGAGGGTCACGGGGGTGCTGTGCCAATCTCAGCTGACAGAGGGTGAATGGCGGGGTCACACCCTGGACAGTTTACCAGTCCATCACAGGGCCACATATAGAGGCAAACAACCATTCTCACTCTCACACTCACACCTACGGTCGATTTAGTGTGTCCAATTTACCCAATCCCCATATTGCATTTTTTTTGGACTGTGGGAGGAAACCTGAGAACCTGGAAAAACCCACGCATGCACGGGGAGAACATGCAAACTCGAGACAGAAAGACCCTTGTTGTTTCTATCACCTTTGGCACAATATTCAAGCAGTCACTGTCTCAACCACTGAAGAAGACCTCCGTCGTGCATGCTCATGAAACCAGTTTGCTGTGTGCAGTATCGTTCATGAAATAGCCATTGCATGATGGGGAATTTGTAGCCATAAAGATGGGCACATTTTCAGCAATACTTACATAGGGATGTGTAGGGATGTAGGTGTTTGTTGAGCCTGTGTCCACTGCAGCTTCAGATCTCTGTTAATGGCTAACAGTGTTAGAGTTCGGCCCCACATGATTTTCTCATATTTTACGGTGTGAAAAAGGACAAATTGCTCTATATGACCACATGATTGGCTAATTGCATTAATCAAGCAGAAATTCGGGGGTTTCTAATAAAGTTGTCAGTGAGTGTAACCTTCACCATCCTTTCACCACTGCAGAAGGTTATACTCATATAGACACCTACTGGAAACCAATGTTTTGTGGATGGTGTGGCTTTAGATCATCACACATTTGCACAGAGAGAGGGATAAAGAAGGTTGTCACACACACTTGCACTGATAATAAATGTATGAATGTACAGTGGGAGTCATTATTTAGAGCTGCGGGATCAGAGAGGGATGACGTGTGTCTGCTGTGTGTGTGTGTATTTGTATGAATGCATGTCAAGGGTGTGAAGGTCTGTCAGTGCACTGAGATGGGGGGAGGTTGTTCCTAATGAATCTCCCAGGTCTGAGGGTCTTTCATTGCTGGTTGCTAATTTCACTTGACACGACAGCCTGGCAACCAATCAGCACACATCAGTATCAATCAGGGGGAAATGCCCCTTCACCTCCTCTTGGGTGCCCACACTCTCACATAGAAAAACACACCACTTAATACTCATCAAAGGTCAGGACTGCAGATCACATCACTCTTCCCCAAGGTCAGCAGTTGATCCCGAGCAAAAAAAGATGACATTGCTGGCTCTATCTTCACCCGACCTCATGTGAGAAATACAGACAAGACGTGGTCGTCACACCTGAGGCAACGAGAACTGTATCTGTGAAGTAACGCACAGATACGATGCTCAGGGTCTCGTCTCTTCTCTTCTCTTCTATGGGTATCTTTGAGGGACAAAAAACTTAGAAACTCTTGAGAGTGAGGACATTTTTGACTTGGTTTTAGGTTTGTGGTTAGAATTTAGATTAGATTTGGGTTAGGTTAAGGTTTAGGGTTATGTATTTAGTTGTGATGGTTAAGGTCAGGGTAAGGAACTAGGGAATGTATTATGTCTTTGAGTTTCCTCACTATGAAACTTGTGTGTTTGTGTGCCACCTGTGGAGTGGCAGAGTGAACTCCTTTCAAGCTGAAGTCGGGTAGCACAAACATCCAGCACCCACTTGACAGATGGTGTCACACTGCTGAGCTGAAGCACAGGGGAGGCACAGCTAATGGAGGGTGCCAGCTCTCGTGTAACTCCTTCCAGAGACAGTGTGTATGTCAGTGAGTTTGTTTTGTTTTGTGCACATTAATATTCATAGAGATTTTCATTTGAAAAATTAACATGCAACATGTCACCAAAATAAAATCCTCACCATTTAATTTTATTTGAATGTTGTTTTTAGCTAAATCCCAGAACTAATTTAAAAAAATCAACTTCAAACTGATGTATTTATAATGAAATGTCTTTTTTAAAGAATCCGTTTTTAAAAAGTTGTAGATGACAAATTTAATCTCATGTATTGCATGGATCTGTCTTGCAGATATAGTTCATAGACACTTCTTTGATTTACTTATGTACTTTATTTATTTATTGTTTATGTTTTATTCATAATAATTAATAAAATATCCGCCAGAGTTGGCCAGAAAGGGCAATTTTTATCTCAAATTCTAAAGCAGGCAGTAGGCTAATAAAGGTATAAAAGTTTCCAGTTATTGTCTTCATTAGAACTTTAGTTGCAGTGTTTGGGATCATAGTTCCATAGGAAAATCTCCCCCATAATGTTATTGTTAATGCAACGTCCCTCACTTTGTCACAAGATTATGTGGAGGATAAAGCGGTAAAAGATGAGTGAGTAAGTGAACTGCGTACTGTGTTGTTGTTGGTTTTTTAAACTGTGCTCACAGTCGTGTTTCAGTTAAGCTACACTATCATCTGATGCTCTTGTGCCTTCTCTGTTACCACGGACGTAACCCAGGCCAAAACCAAAGAAACTGTGATGTCAAATTCGCCTTTATTGGAAATAATAGATGTAATCAAATATGAGTGTTGACAAAGTCACATTAATGTACTTCATCTAACTCTTTGTTTTTAATTATGAATAAACTCAAACAGTCTACATTGCAACCATAATCCAAAAGAAATACTAAATGATGTAGCATAACATTACAATAATATTTACAGAAGGTGACCTCTGTGTTGTTGTGTAAAGTAAGAGACACATGTTGGCAGTCTCTGGTGGTCAGCTGTGCACCAATAGCTCAGCGAGCACATCTTTAATTCATAAATGTTACAAATGCACAACCGTCTTCTGCCTTAATCATCCTGCAACCGCTCAGCTTTTACCTTTTTTTTTCAAGGTTGTTACTCTGGGGCATGAAAATGTTTCTTTCTGCCGTCCAGTGTTGAGTTATGGTGAACAAGCGAGGCAAGATTTGTTTACAGGAGGAAACAAAACACGAAACAGTGTTGGGGAAAATGCTTGTATCACTAACAGCTTTTGCAAAACAATTAATGTTGCGTAAGGGGGCAAACGTGTTCATGGCCAAAAACCTCCATCTCTCTGCCTCCGCGTAGTATATGCGTAGTGAACAGTCTCATGTTTCTCAGTGTGTCAGAAAAAGGCTATTAAACATTGACTTGTACAACAGATGAACGTGGACAGTGCTTCATCAACAAAAATGCACCTTTTTGTTGGACTTAAAAGTTGAATGAGTCATTATTTTCTCGACTAACAAACCTCGTGAAACATGAAAACTTCACATTGAGATAAGGATTTATGTAACAAACAAATGTGGGCGCTGCAGGCCAACGTGATGCTTTGCTGTAGAGTCATGTTGACAGCGCTATTAAGTTGTGAGTGAGACAAATCTTTTTGCTGCAACCTTCTTTTGGAAACAACTGAATGAAGTTAATCAGGATTAAATGGTGACAATGAAACCTGTTGAGGCACTTTTGTCATCTCATGATTTTCATTTCTGCTATTATGCTAAAAAATGTATCCTGAGCAAAACGACTTTGTTAAAGTTATTGTATTTCTATATGTGTAGCACACTCACTTTACTTTAGTATCTCAGTTTCAAGCGATCGGTGCACTCCATTTATTCTCCATTCTTACCCAGCTGTCCAAATTGTTGATGGGAATTAATATTTCATGGCCAGAAATTTTACTTTTTTTCCCCATGTCACATCACCAATGAACTTCTATCAAGAGGAGTTGTGCTTCTTAACAATCTAATATCCAAATTAGAATATTACTGTAATATTAATGACAATAATAATAAGTCTGGGATTCACTAATATCTTACATAGTCTCGAGTGTAGGTTGAAGAGGTTCTGACATTTTTTTTTTCCTTTTAAATATCACCTTTAGCATATGAAATATTTTGTTTATTTTTTTGTATATTTTGTTTTGGGGATTTTAAGTGTAATTCAGCCGTGAAGCAGTTTCTAGAGGTGAGTCAACGGTGTCCTCTGTCATACACTCGCACATACATAAGTGCCCCTGTCATTAGTGCTCTGATTACCTCCAACAAGTACGTACCTGACAGCTTCTCCCAACCATGTCTGCAAAGACAACACAACACACGCTCACACCGCTTGTGCTGAAACGGAGACCTGCAGAAGTTAAGTTCTTCTGCGCCTCGCTCTGGAGCTTGAACTGATGTTGCTTGACACCGTCAAAACAAAGCTCAGCGTTTCTTCCCTGCTACGTTAAGCATGAAGGCTGGCACACAAGGCCTTACCTGCTTCCTGTTCGGAGGCTCCATGGAAACCCATTGTGACGACGCCACCTGGTCAGTGTCAGCAGAAGTCAGGGTGAGGAGAAACAGAGGATGGGGGGGAGGAAGAGAGGTTTGGGAAGGAAGGCACACCATATCTTTCTTCCGTCCACTCTTACTGTAGTGAAAACTGTTGCTGTAGTGAAGAAACATGGTGTAACATACATGTGTTCTGGCTACACTGACCTACTGAAGTTTGACCATTGTGGTTATTCACCTCATAATTAAAGCATGTTTTTCTAAATCCCAATGGGTAACAACATATACAACAACAGCTCTGTGTTAGAGCAGTTGCCACAGCTATATATGTATATATATATATATATATATATATATATATATATATATATATATATATATAATTTGGCTCTTGTGTTAGTGCTGATGCTTACTAATTTGACTTTTCAAAGACCAAAAAGAGTCTGCAAACCTGCTAGGTGACGGTCTATTGTAGATCCATGTAAGTGACGTCAAAATTATGAGCCATTAAAAATGAGAATAAGAAAGAAGGGTCATGCAAATAAGAGTTATAGTGTTATCAGGCCACACTTTTCAGGTCAACACGGTGCAAGGCAATGCAGCGGGTTGCAGTATTTCACTGGCACTTGGCTTAGCGCTCTTCTGGACCTCGTAGATGTTTGTGGCAAGGTCACTGCAGGAAGAGTAAATGGAAGTTGATGGCTCTGTTGTTCCGCGTCATCAGCCGCACTCATTGGTGGAGACAGGACTAGTGAGTGCAGCTGACATCTTGCACATGTATGATCGCGTATGCTAAAAAAAGCGTGGCAAAGAATAGAGCCCAGCTCAACACAAGCTTCATTTATCCCACACAATGTGCGGACGGGATGCAATTGATGCATTTGCTGTCCTCAACCCGAGAGCGCCTTTCATGCTGGCGTACACATCTTTGTTTCTGACTGCATGTTAGGAGATATTTTTTATGTTAGTATTTGTTGGCTATTTTTCCTCCTTTTTTAAATGGAGTGGGATAATGGAAATTCATGATGAGAGGCTAGAGTGGTCCTGATGCTTCACTCGCCCCTTTTTTCTACTCAAGACTTTTTTCTCCTTTGCAGATGCATTGTTTTACTGCAAATTATAACCATAAAAAGACTCTGATCACCCATTCTGTTAAATTAATAGAATTACACAAAAAATGTAATGATAGCAATTAAGTCTTGAAAATGCAAATTTTATAGTCAAGGACGATTACCTCATTTATAGCATGCGCTGGAATGATGCCAGACGAAGGTAATTTAGATCCGGGTTGCTCACGGTTACATCATGATGAATATGAGACGAGCGGGGCCTCATCACGCACCTCCAGTCACCCAACTCTCAATCAAATGGAGAGATGGGGGTGGAGTTTCGGAATGAGGGATATGGGAGCTGACAGGGACAACACTTCTGCAGGAAAGAAAAGACATATACCAGGACAGCAGATGTATGTCTGACGCATGTGTTGACGGGACTGAAGGAGTCTTAGGATATAAACAGCAGAGATTTTCCAAAAGACGTCCTTTGGAGATTTAAAAGAACTCCAAAAGTTATTGACCATAAGCATCAAATGGTCTGTTCTTGATATTCTGGACTCTGCAAATGTTATGCATTGCAATTCCTTCACACAGAGAAAAGCTGATGAATTTTACATCAAATGTGTTCTATCACCACCATTCACCGAATGCCCTGTTAACCTTGCAGTGTTTATTGCCAGGAATTAAAGATTTACATCGAAACTCAGTACCCGAATGACATTTAAATGCAAGGATTTTCAAACCATAACTGCGTTTGGCTGGAGTTAAATACTCACATTAGTTAATTATTTGAGAAAAGCAGATGTAATGGCATAAATCTTTTATGGGGTCCTGCCTGGTGCCATGATCTCTAATAGCTTAACATTTCACTTGAGCACTCTCTCCATTCTAGTGCAAATGAGGACTCTTCTAATCAACAACTGTTTTACGTGCTGGACTACGATGACAGTTTGTTTAAAAAAAAAATAATAATTTAAAATCGGGAAAAGTCATTTGTTTAACTGATAACAAAAGAATAAGTAAAGAAAAAAATACTCCAAATAACATTCTCATGAGGTCTTCATATATATCCTAAAGCGGTCATATAATGATTTAGTATGATATCACCTCTGAGGAGATTTAATAGTCCAGAAAGCACCACAATAGAATAAGAGAAATAGCACAAGTATCCCTCTTGTTTCTTTTAAAACTGGAAAGCTATTTAACTAACATTTCACCCAGGCTTGGCTATTACACAGTCTATTGACACATATTGCACCTGGGTTGGACTCTTTCTCAACCCCATCCATCGGTCACACAGATTGTCCCCTGGTAGGCAGAGGCCTGCTACGTTAATGGAAATGGGGCAATGCTGGGAGCATAGAGCCTGGAGAAGCCAGGATGATCCCTCAGGCCATGGCTGCCATGGGATGAAATAGAGAGACTATTACAGTGGAGTTGTAAAACCCCACACGCTCCACACACTATCATAATAGAATATTGATTCTATCAGATGCCAGGCCCCAGCCTGTCCCTGCAATGAAGAAAAGAGCACTAAAGGTCATTGTGTGAAAGAAGAGAGTGGGGGAGAGAGAGAAGAGCGGAGAGGAGAGGAACAGAATCGAGTGGACAGGGGGAGAAAGAATATAGTGCTGCTGTGATACCGAATTTCTGTAATAACAAAATGTATCGTGCCGTAAGAGCGCACTACAAAAGTATAAGAAAAACTAAGACGACAAGTGGAAATTATTTTAGTACCATATGAATAAAGTTGAGCCAATCTTAACTCATTTTTGCGGTTCAATTAAAGTCTCCTTTTTTTTTTTTTTTTGCATTGCTACATCTGTCTCCACAGCCATAAGTAACAGAGAAGCAATTTCAACCATTAATTGTTGATCAAGGCGGTTGGGAAAAGCGCCAAAGGAAAAGGATGACAAATAAGCGCCCACCATGCGAACAGCAGTACAAATTACACCACAAGCAGGATACGTTTATGCTTGATTGGAGCAATTTAATGTTTTCTTACAAAAAAAAACCTCGCAAATCCTGGGAGGACAGTTAAGGAAATGACTTTTTAATCATCCAAGGAGCCGCTGTGCCTTGTCTCCCCTGATAGCCCCATATTGAAGACTTAGAGCCATTAGGAGAAGGAGTTCATTGATGGAGGCCATTCTTCACAACTTTTAGGATGCGTCTGGTTCAACCTAAATATGAAGAGTCTGAACTAAGGGATGAAACTGTGGAAAAAACTTGATTCAGAGCTTTAATGATGTTTTTTTTAAGTATTTAATTTAGATACAACAAGCACTACTTACAGATGAAGAGATAACTTATTTTAATTACATACATACTGTAAGTATAAAGAAACTGTGAACCTACTGCCATTAGACTTGACTGAAGTATATAAAATAGTAATCAGGCCTGTAAATGGTTTTAAAAGAGAAGTCATTACAGTCTGTCTGCAACCGTCATACTGTGTAACCAGCTCAGGGGGGGGCATATGTTTAACAATGCCACAGTTACATGCACAATACATTACAAGAAATTGACTAATCTTTGCTGTGACATTATGGCCTGTTCAAAAGTCATGATAAATTCAGTTTTTCCGGGGCCTTTGGAAAATATATTCATGAAATTTCAATGTCCAATGAAACAAGTCATCTTTTTTTACCAGAGCTTGACTGCGACATACCATTCATTTCTATTCCAGGAAAGGGGTTTGTTTTAGTCAAATATATACCCATTTATCTTGTTGTATTTCTTTTTTTCTTTTTTTCTTTTTTTTTATTCACACACAGCCTCTGTAATTGAACAGTAGTTGTTGGCGAGGGCCCCGGCAAATGAAACTGCCATTGTAGCATCAAAAATAATCAATTTGATGAGTCTTGTATATACTCCCATACTCAAAGTAATGTGATATTGATTTGGTGCTCTGATTTAGTACTCCTTTCCTGCACCAGAATGATTATTGGCTTTTGACAAATTCCAGCACAATCTCCAACCACCCCCCACCTGCACGCTGCCCGGCCTCCTCTTTTGTCTCCGAGCGCCGGTGCCAAAGCCCTCGACTCCAGTTCCACCTGCAGCCCGACTTTGTGTTTATAATACAATTGAACAGCAAAACAACTCTTTCCTTTAATGCTCAACAGCAGGGAACCTGGTCAGTCTGCATCAAGCTATTTCACAAACAACTGAATTTGCATCTAACAATGGAAATGAATGCTTTGTATTATAACTCCATATTATATTTATAAGGTATGTGTGTATAGTAGCTCTTAAAATTTGATGCATCCAGATCATTTTCCTTAATCCGATAATGACACGATAACAATTTCCAGATATGCTACAATTTCTTTTTCTTTTGCTTACAAACAAAGACACAATCTTTAATACTCTTTATACCTCTGCCCTCACTCTTATTTTTGCTTTTACTCTCCGAGACGCCAATGACCTGAACAACCATACGCTTGGAATGATAGATGGAGCGTAAGGTGAATGTGAAGGGATAGGGATAGGGATAGAGGAGTGAGGAAGCATGGATTGTTGGCTAGATGGAATTCAGGAAGGACATGAGGAATGATATGATGAAAGAATATGAACGAAGGAGTTGGTGGCAGAGAGAAAGGGATGACGGAGGGAAGATGGACAGGTGGCAGGTCTCACAACAGGCCGGTCTGCATTGAATAGTGTGTGTAATAAAGAAAGGAATACACTTGGCCCCAGAGAAGACATGGCTCACTTGGTGTCTGCTTTGACAAGTAGAATACTGTTTTGTGTGTGTGTTTGTGTGTGTGTTTGAGATCTAAAGCCACTAAATATGCCGATGCGTGCATTTTACACAAAGAAATGCCTATGGGTGTCTGCGAAAATGAATAAATGATGTATGTGTGTGCACCTGTGTATGTGTCTGTTACATTGTGTCGGACCCTGTACAGAGCTTGTGAGTCGGTGTTTGTGTGTGTGTGCGTGCGTGCACACTGCAGGCTGCCTCCCCTATGTGCCGTGCATGAAAACACCTCACACGCACAACGGGGGCCTGCTCATAGAAAAATCAATATGCTGGTGGTAGAAATATGCTAGAATGTTCTCTAGGTGAGAGATTGATCTGAGCTCCACAGAGGATCTGTCCAAAACCAAATAATGGTTAGGGGCCAGCGACCTCCACATCTCCACAGAAAACAATAATTATAACCACCCTGTGTATGTGAGGACTAAGCATAAAGGCCGAGGTCAATGAAGGCTAAATGCTAACAATGCAATGATAGTTCACCATTGGGGAAAAAAACTGGGGCTTTAAAAAAAATAATTAGGTCCACACTGAAATTGTCAAGATGTGTGATAAAGTATTTATTTTCCTAAAATGATGAATAGAAAAATTATGTTTTTGTGGATAGTTATTTTAGCAATTACAAAACAATTAAAGTAAGGAACTGAGTTAGTAAAAATAAAGTGTAAAAAAAAGTAAGTAATCTTCAGCTTTACAGTAAATTTGCTGCTTTAACGATATAAATTTAAAGTACCGTGGAGCCCGTTTCAGTATTAGACATCATCAAATACATTAAACAGCTGTATAAGTCTGCAAAGGTTCCAAATATGTGATTAAAATCATCATGAATAGGGATGTTCAGCCAAAGCACATCATGGTAATTTCCCAGCTGAAGCTGTGTGTGGTCATAGAATGAATATTCATTTTGATTGGTTACATTTCATGTTTGCAATAGCATCGACGCCACGACTTAGGTCACCTAATTCCTTTCCACCCCACCAAAATAAAGTAGGGCATGTTTTTTTTTTGTCTATACAGATGTTACAAAGTCTGGCTTAAACCATCAATATGGCCATCATGTGAGCCTTTCCTCATGGATCCATGTTTCCTTGATATTATTGTTGGCAGTGCCTGTGTCCAGATCTGTCCTGGCAGGTGCAGTAATAGCAAGCATGCAAGCAGCCACATAGAGAGAGAGGGAGGGAGAGCCAAGCTGAAGCTTTGTGTTTGTGTGCGAAGATTTAATTGCACTGTGCGGCACAAAACTTGGTCCAACAGTAATTATCGGGAGTTGCTGAAAATAAAGTTCCTCAACTATATTTTGCCATTTTATCAGTAGAGTGGACGAGATGTTTGTCTACCAAAAACATTAAATAAGTTGCTCTCGATAATCCCTGGTAGTAAATTTAGATCGGCACACAGAGCAACCTGATAATACCTAGCCAGCTTATCATCTGCACAGCCACAGTTTGAGTGATGAGTCTCCTACAGGAACCAACAGCTGTATGTGCAAATCATGCATATAAATCAATTACTGGGGCCCTATGTACTTTAAATGCACCCATTAATTAAGCAATGTCAGACACAATGAACCGTGAAGTTCATTACATTTTTAGCATTCAAACCCAGGATTATTTGAAGAGTGCATGTGAGAGAGAGAGACTGGTTTACCTAATGATTAGCCCCATAGCTCAATGTCAGGCAGACGCCAGCGGAAATTTCAGGAAAGCTGTTGAGAGAGGAGTCGGAACAGCAGCAAGCTGTCTCAGCAAACTACAAAACATGAAGGGGCTGATCAAAATGGAAGCCGGTATCGTCGACAACAATGAGCTGTGGCTACTCAAATGGTATTTTCCTCAAAAACAGTGCAGACACTATTATATATATATTTAAATACAGCATACACATGAACATAATGGTATAGGAGGTGTGTATACTGAAATTGGTGTAAAGACAAATATTTATACATTTAATTGTGTCTTTAAAGATTCAAGAATTATTTCTTAATTCTCTACGTGTAGGGAAATAAAAAAAGAACCAAAGTGAATCTACAAGGTAGTGTTTGCATGTGTGCATCCGTCTGTGACCTCAGTGTTGCTTCATGCCAGGCTGTAGTTTGGTTCAAGTTTCTGTGAGATGACAGGAGAGGTTGTGGGTCTGTCTCTGTGTGTGTGTGTGTGTGTGTGTGTGTGTGTGTGTGTGGGTCTGGTGGTGGGTGTGGGGGGTGGGGGGCAGCATATAGAGGAAGCTGTGCCCAGATGACTGGCATTAAACAATGACCTCTGCATAATGAAAGATGGCGACAACATTTCCCACTCATTACAAGGTTCCACACTGTGACAAAATTTGCATATTCATATATTTTTCCACCCCCCCGTCCACACAACCCCCCCACCTTCCCCTCTTTTCATCGCAAATTCTTTTTTTTTTCCCTGTGAGCAGGACATCTGCCTCCCTGACACTGCTCTGGAAGAGGGAAAATAAATAAATATGTGCGCAGGGAGGCACATGATCCGTCCAGATGCCACCGAAATATGGCATAATGTTGACATCACACACCCCGACCGTGTGTGTTTTTCACGGCTTAAGCACCAGGAAATCCTGTTCGGGGTCAGTGGACAAGAATACAGCTTGGGCAGAAAAATTGACAGAGGTCTGGAATGTATATCTGCTTTGCATATTATTGTTCTGCCACAGTGACATATAAGCCGCTACCCCTAACACTGGTGCTGCAGGTTACACACAGAGGAGAGAATCAATTGATGTGTTGCTGAACTAATTACACCTGCTTTCTGGTTTGGTATCATCTTTAAAGTGGAAGCAAACTTTTGTTAACATTTGTTAACATACCCAAGACACAATATAATAAGATGTTTCACATTTTATGAAGTTCAAACCACAACATAGGCTGACATAAAGCATAATAGCATTTAGATTTAATATTTAAGATGATAGTTTTTCTTTAGAAAATGCTCCAGGTGTACACATCAAAAAAGCATCGGAACACCAAGCTCTTCCAGCCACTGCAAGACATAATTACATTTCAACATCAAACAAAACAGTGCTATAAATGAAGTTGGGCAACAGACATGTATGCAAAAACAGTGCATGTATAAAGTTTTTCATCAAAAGAAATGCTATTGGTTTTTAAAAAAAATAAAAATTACAGCCAGAAAAGGTTTGAACAGAAAATAAGCGGCACAGGTGTGCATTTGAAACCATTTTATTTAGCTGGGTAACTTTAAT